>NW_027210534.1:0-65908 GCF_027789765.1 Dendropsophus ebraccatus
TAATTCCATTACTTTCCTATAGTCCTATCCAGCCATCTAGTACTGGTAGATGTGTGAGATAGGAGGGCTGGGCAGCTGTACAGCAGCAGTGGTTCCTGGTACATAGGTGTGTATGAGAAGTCTCGTTCCACCCATTATGACTGCAGGAGCTGCTGTTGTGTAGTCAGATGGTATTCATTGCCATTATGACTATGTACATTGCTGTAAATGTCAGGACGTGTATACAGAGCTGACGTATCTTACCACGTCAGAGGAGTTGGTCATTGTGTCTGGCTGTTGGGAAGGTGAATTGTACCTACAGGGTGTGACACTGTACAAGGGTAGAATGTTACTCTTTTGTGTCAGATCTCAGCCCAGTTAGATACAAGAATTGTATGTCTATTGCTGTTGCACTATACAAGAGGCAGGCTCACTCTACTATTAGTGCACATTGTGCACTGTGCCACTTGGCTGGCAGAGCATAGCGACAAGCACAGCCGAGTCAGCTTTTTATACTGTACTTTAGACTTTTGGTGTAACATCTCCCCAGTGTTTTTCTGCAACATGCTGTTTTTCAGAGAAGCCTTTATTCTGCTGCTTCCCCCACCCATCACGGACATTTACATGTAGAGATGTGGGCAGTGGTCACAGGGATGCCTCTCTAGATGGTTTGTATAAGACTGATATTTCTTTGGGCTTTCAATGCTGGCTCTTACTGCTAAAGTAATACAAAAAAACCAGTACACTAAGAAGTACAAACTTAGTAGAACTCTATATACATAAGGTATATATAATGTTAACAATTTAGGTTACACTTTACTGGGGTGCTCCAGAGGAAAAAAAAAAGGTTTTTAAATAAACTGGATTTGGAACATTTATACAGATTTGTAAATGATTTCTACGTAAAAAAATAAATCTTCACATACGTATCAGCTTCTGTATGCCCTGCAGGAAGTGGTATATTCTTTCCAGTCTCTGCTCAAAGAATGAACTTGTTTGTTCTTTGAGCGGAGCGCAGACGCTCAAGAGAAATTCCATTGAAGTTATGGGGCAGGCAGAATGACAAGCGGAATCCGCTGACTGCAACAATGCAGTGTGAACCCAGCCTAACTGTTTCTGGACCAGCTCAGCGGGCAATCAATCAACAGGGTCGCAACGTTGCAGCTGGAGGAGCATGACATACCCAGATGACAGCTGGTGGCTGTCAGTAAAACGGGGGCACAGGGACAGGTAAGTATACTTTGTTTATTATGTTCCTACAACCCCTGCCCTGCCCTTTTTTTTTTTTTAAGTTTCACAGGACTCCTATTTTAATGCTGCCAATATCTTGGAACCCAGGGCTCACTATACAAATGTGCCCCTTATTTATCCCCTCTGTACCCTCTTACATCCCCATCCTTTGTTTGACAGCCACTAGATAAAGATTACATAGGCTGGATATGCACCTGGGCTCTTGCCACTACAGGGAACACCTGGGCTTTTGAGCCTCATTAACATATGAATAAAAGGCTTATACCTCGGCTTTTCAGGACTTAAGAAGATAAGAAATAACTGTATTCCCACTATCGGGTCTATCTTTCTTATTTACTCCCCTGTTTTCGCAAAAGTATTTATACACACAGTATATAGTATGTATACACATACAAGTATCTTACAGTCTTTATTGCACTGGTTTGTCCCCTATACCCCAGGGACTAAAATGTCTGTAATATGGCCACATTTAACATCCACATTATGACAACAAATTCTGGCCCTAGTGTGCCTCTTATGACCTAAATTAACAACATCATTGGGGCCCATGGTGCTGTTAGTTCAGGTCCTTATACTTGCACTGTAGCTAGGACATAAGGTGCCTGTACACCTTCAATAACTGTGGGCCAAATAATCACGATCTCTCCTGTCGTGCCTATACATATGAATGGTCTGCATGGTCAAATATTAATGCGGTAGAGGTAAGAGGTCCATCTGGTCTGGCACAGGCCTTTACATTTGTCAAACAACAGTTGTCGCCCTAGGTCTTCATGACTGGTGCTACTTCAAAAACAATGAGATTCCAATAGTCTATGAAGACTAAGCAATACAGTGATTACAAAAATTGATTAAAACTAGGCACCTTCAGTCATTTAGTAGACATACCTTACACACTCAACCAAAGTCAGGTCCTATGTAGAGCGCTGCGGGTGCTGGCTATACCCAGAGGGCTGTTACCAGTACTTAGCTGACTATTGACCCGTTCCTCTTTCAACTTGTAGTAAATCTTATTATATTGTAATTGTACACAATCACGTATGGTCCCTGCCCTAAAACTGACCACCACTATATTGTGGTTTTATCAAGGGGAAACAGCAAAGAGTGAGCATGCATGCTGTATCTTTATACACTTTGTTGATGACGTTTTGTAAAGACATCTCCGGCAGTGAACTGGGTTTCCAATCAGAATAGACTTATAAAAAAGTTTATTGACATATTGAGTACCCTGTCAGGGTATGAGAGGGAGAGGGGACATTTATGGTCCAATCATGTGTGCTGATTCATGTGTTACATCACAATATATAGCACATGTTTCAGTGATCCCGCGCAGATGCATTAACTGTATGGGTGGAGAAACCTGACGTGTGCATGATCCGGGGTGGACTTAGTTCTAGGATCTTTATGATCACATGCTTAGTCTCATATTAGGATACAACAGTGGCTACAATACGCATGTCTGTGGACTTAGTCTCTAGAGCATTTTCTCAAACTTTTTGGCCTTAACAACCCTCAAAACAGCCTTAATATGTCCTGTGCATACTACTGCTATTAATCTTTATTATTTTTTAAGAATTACATATATTATAATAATTTTTTTATTATTTTAATTACTCTTCTTGAAATTTTCTTCTATCTATTAATGGTTTTTTGTTTGAAAACCAGGGTTGATGCCTATGGATTTGAAAGACCAGAGGGATTTGATTATGTTTTTTATGAGGACTTTTATTCCCGCTACTTGACAATTCTTACAAGGAGAGCTATGAAATGGTCTAAAATGATGCAAAAGTCCACAGCAGTAGAGAAGAACATGAAAGGTAAAGATGTAAATTGCTGAGCACACCAAATAATGGATAACTTGTTTGTATGGAATAGTTACAATTAAAACCTATACAGTACTGAGGGAGCAGCTTTGCTGTAATAGTAAACTGTACTGTAACAATTCACTAGAGTACTGTTATTAAAAACACAGTGGTGGGTGATCAATTTCTCCAAAGCCTGTCTGCAGGTCGCACCATCAGAATCCAAGCAGTTTTCAGCATGTATTTAATATTCTTGTAAGAATGCAAAATTCAGAATACAGGCTTGATAAATAGTACCTAAACTGTGCTGACTATGCCTGCAATCTAATTTTAGAACTACTGTTATACACTTGTGCCCAGATTTATCAAATGGTGTTAAATAGACTGGCGTTAACTGCCCACAGCAACCAATCACAGCTCCGCTTTCAACTTTCTGGTAAAATGAAAGCTGAGCTGTGATTGGTTGTTGTGGGCAGTTTGAACCGGTCTAAATTTTACACCCTTTGATAAAGTCCCCCCCCCCCCCCTGGTGTTATGTTTACCATAGAGGATATTTTTGTTAAATTGGTTATTGTGCAAATGTTTATGTCGAAGGGATAAGAAAGTACACATGGAGGTATAAGAAGGAACTTTTTTTGCAATCAGGCTTTACAGCAAAAACATTTTTCCTGGTCAATTTATCGCCTTCTATACTGCAAACGTTTCAGTGGTCATACACTTTTATTAAAGGGAAAAAGTCAGCACGATTCTGCTGATATGGTTCCAGCTGCACAGTATAGGTTTTTTTATTTATTTATTTAGTGGACAGATGGAGGTGACACAGCAACATGCCTACCAGTCCTCCTAATTTAAACAGTAGCAAAATGTATTCAAATGAAAAGGCAAAAAAAGACGCGGCAACGTCAGCAAATCGAATCTCCTAGTACAAAACATGGGCGAATCAGGGGTTATGCCAAGCCCTCCCCCGCCATCCAGCAAGATTTTTTTTTTTTTTTAAGAATAAGAGCACCCATAACAAAAGATGGAGGAGAGAAAAAAAAAACACCCACACACGTATGAAGTGTGCACAGTATAGATCTACTGTGCAGCTCCCTGAGGCTACCAGCCGTGTCTAAAGCAGTAGCTTCACATCAGTGGGGGAAGGAGTATTTTTCTAGCGTGTGAGGCCGGGAAAGGGTGGCAACTAGTCATCTGGGTGGGGAGCTGCCCGTGACTAGTCACGCAGTGCAGGGATGATTGACAGGCAGAGGCGCCACTAATGGGTCTTACTGCCTGTCAATCATCCTTACATCTTCATTACTGTGCAGCTGGGATCTGTATCAGCTCAATTGTGCTGACTGGTTACCTTTAAAGTGACACTGTCACCCCCTATTTGCATTTTGACTGCTCTCCACAGGTGTAAAGGGTAAATGTTACAGCTTTCATTACTTATTTTATATCATACCTCATGGTGCTTGTTCTGGTAAAAAGTCGTTTTTAATCACCTGTGGATCGGTATATGTGGGCGGGGCCTCACAGCCTTTGTGCCACATCGCTCCGCCCCTATGTGTGACGTCATTGCTGTATATGCCCCGCCTCCTCGGCGCCCATTGGTGTGGGACAATCTAGGGGGTGGGGCCTAGAGCTTTAGACTGGCCCTTCCAATGGCTGTTGAGGGGCGGGGCCTATACAGTGATGTCGTCGTGGATGGGGGCAGGGCTAAGTGGTGCTAGGGGCGGAGCAAAGTGGCACAAAGGCCGCAAGCCCCGTCTACATATACCAATCCACAGGTGATAAAACAACTTTTTACCAGAACAAGCACCATGAGGTGTGATATAAAATAAGTAATGAAAGCTGTAACATTTACCTTTTTTACACCTGTGAAGAGCAGTCAAAATGCAAAAAGGGGTGACACTGAGCTTCTCACAGGATTGAATTGAGAAACTGGCTTCCTATGCTGTAAAATTCAGTTAGATGATCACATGGTAATGCCAGGGACCTGAACAGAGTTCGTAGCTCGGCCATAAAGGCCCAGTAAACTTTTTTTTTTTTTTTTTTAAACAGCACTTGTATTTATTAATGTTAATAATTGGCAAGAGAATTTAACTTTGGGAGTGCATTTTTAAAGTTTTTAACATTACCTGTCAGTAGTTGTGTAAAAAGTAAAAAGTTGTGTTACTTATATATTTGATACATATGGAGAAGTCCCTTATTGCTCTGTTATTGTTTTAGTGAAGAGATATATTAGGAAGGGCATTCCTAATGAACATCGCTCAACAGTGTGGATGATAGTGAGTGGAGCACAGGGCCAGATGGAGTTGAATCCTGGATATTATCACAGTGTATTATTGGAAGGAAAGAAAAATGCAAAGCTTGTGGATGCGGTTGTCACAGGTAATTCTCTGATATGCTATCAAAGGGAACCAATCAGCACGATTGCGCTGATATGCTTCCCAGCAGCAAAGTATAGCTCTACTGTGCAGCTCGCAGAGCATACCAGCCATGGCTTTACAAAGGGTATAAAGATGTTTTGTTATGTTGTGCAAGGCTGGGAGAGGGGAGGCAACTAGTCATCTGGGCAGGGAGCCGTCTCGCTAATGGTTCTCTTTGCCTGTCAATCAGCCCTGTGCTGACAGACAGAGAAATGTGACTAGTCATGGGCGGCTCCCCTTGTGTGGCATAATAAACTTCTTCTTTTTTACCTTTATAAAGCTACTGCTGCAGCTCCGCAAGCTGCTCATTAGAGCTATACTCTGCTGCTGGGAGCAATATCCACTCAGTCGCGCTGACTGGTTTCCTTTAAAACAACATGTAAATGTCATTGCAAAACTATTTTTTAAAAAGGGGGGGGCTAACTGGAGGACTTTTCACCTAAACCTGGTATCAATACATAGCCAGGTTCAAAGCCATTTGGCTGCTGATGCCTTTGTTTTGTAAGAAAAAAAAAAAAAAAAAAAATATATATATATATATTCCAAAGGATCGCCCACAGCACTTCAGTTTGTGTATCAAATAACGTGGTTTATTGTAACATAATTGTGCAGCACTGCATAACAAGTCAAGTGCGCACTTGTCACTTGACTTGTTATGCTGTGCTGCACAATTGTTACAATAAACACATGGAGTGCTGTGGGCGATCTTTAGAATATTGTGAGAGTCCTGGTCAAGACTACCTGTGGGCACCCTGTATTTCATTATTAACGGTAGTGCTGCTCAGAGATTATATATTATAATGTAATATATAATTATAATCTTCCTGTCTATCTCAATCACAATCATGCCCCCCTCTTGTCACTTCTTCCCCGTATACAGAAATCTGCTTGGTATCAATATTCATCAACTCAGACTCCCTTCAATCCTCACTATCCCCTATCTCATCCCTCACCTGCCCACAACACTCCCACAACACCCTGAAAATGACCCTAGACTCTGTAGCTCTCCCTTCTATCTGCACACCAGCCACAGATGCCAGCAGTCGTGGCATATGCCGAGAACTAACTTTCTTCAGCGATGCTCTAGGACTGCTGAATGTCTGTGGAGGAAATCTAGAACCTTAGCAGCAGCCAGACTCGTCTTCCTCTCCAGCCAATACACTAACACCACCCATGGATGCTTTTTTTTTTTTTTTACAAAAACAAAGACATTGCCAGCCAAACCTAGCAATGGGGCTTGCATTGAGCCTGGCTATGTAATGGTACCAGCGGTTTGGGGCGGGATGGGGTGGGGGGGTGTCATGGAAGGATACAGATTTGCTTTAACCATTTTCACATGCTGGGCGCACAGTATTTTAGACCTTATTTTGGTCCGGATTTTTCTTTTTTACTAGAAGTAAGTCTAAACCACAGGGAAAGGTTCAAATCCTCCCAGTTTTTCATTTGTGTCATGGTTTTGGCTAAAAGAGTGAACCGAAAAGCCTTAGTGAATTTAGTGGTGTTTTTTAATATAGAGACCCCTCAGTATGTAAAACAATTCTGAACTACAACTGTTTGGTTGTTTTTCAGATCTGAACAGAACCTTTCCAGATAATGTGAAGTTCCGTAAAAGTGCAAGTCCGTGTTTACAGCAGACTTTACACAATGTTTTAGTGGCGTATGGTCAACATAATAAAACTGTGGGCTATTGCCAGGTAGGTTCTGCCAGGTTGATATCTTTTGTTCCTGGGGTTCTTTTGCATGAAGTTTTATGGTCACTGCCCTTTTGAACAACTCTCCTCTATTTTAGAGCCTGTAGGATTCTTAACATTTTTGTAAATTTGTTATTTCACAAAAATTATTCATTGCCCCAAAAAAACACCTCTGAAGCCTCAGCTACTAAGTTTCTTCTGCCACTGCCATATACTTTCCACTGTCTGTTAGGGCTGATCCATCTCTTAGTAACAGCCTCTGCAAGATGGCTTATGGGAGGTAAGGATGACGCATACAATGTAGTCTGTGCAGGGGGTGGGAATTGGGGGCTGAGGAACACTTGGCTGTGCACCATAGAGGGGACTCTCAGGGGCTCAGTAACAGCAGACAAAGCCCTAAAATCACATTGTGACCACTCAGAAGACTTAATCTGATAAAATCATGCAGCTTCAAAAAAAAATATTTTTTTTTTGAAAATATGTATGTTTAAATTAAATAGCAGGAATATATGAAATTATTGCTGTATAAACTCCCTCTGCATCTGTTGTCACAAAACCTGATGTGACTACTATTAATAGACGAGAAAAGATTGGGCAGCTCTGTGGTTACTATTGTGGTCCGTTGTTTTAAAATCCTCTTCCTCATCCTGCCCAACTAAAAGTTATATAAATGTAATATACACCCTTCAGATGTATGCATTGCTGACACCCGTTTTTAGCAGCTGTACTCGCTACCAGAAGTAGTTAATTTGCCTCATTGTAAAATGTGCCACTCCTCCATTTTCTGACAGTGTCATCACAGTGGGGTGTGCTGTGTGTTCCGACTGCTCTGGATGCTGTCACGTCTGGCGTCAGGAAATTAGTGTTACATGCCTCCGTTCTGTGTACAGGGGCGTATCACAGTGATGCTAATTATATGGGGGGTATAAGGTAAAAACTGGACTGGCAAGGTGGGACGTCTTTTCTAGTACAGGGCGCCACTACTCACACATCTGGCGTGTAAAGAATGATGGGTAATGACGTTGGCATAAGCGGAAAAAGACCGTTTTGAGCAAGGAATGAAAGCAGTAACATAGGGAGAAAACAGGGTACAGGTGGCCAGAAAAAATAAGCTGCAATGGTATGTGACCATACAAACACGCATTTATTTATTGGTTTGAATTCAGGAATGCCGGATAACATCTTTAAATTTGATGAAGGGCAACATCTACATGGAGTTTTGATTTTCTCCCTTTCCTTAGATGGGTATCCATCCAAACTACACAAACATACTGGTAGGATAATTTGTTTGTAAGGATCGACATGTAGAACATGTTGGTGCTTTAGAAATAATGTATGGTAGTTGGAAAAAGGTTAACTGTGTTACAAATGGAGTCGTCTCAGCATAACTTGCCTGTTCAGCCAATCACTGGCCGCAGCCACGATTGGCTGAGTGGTCAGGTTCTGCTAACACGCTGTCATTGACCAGTGGGGTACTGTAAGATGCTGGAATGGGGGCTGTGGGGCACTGGGGTAGGTAAATCTTTCTTTTATTTATTTTTATACCAACCCCATCATAATCTAAAAATTATGAAATTATAAATACAGTAGTTTCTACAACCTTTTTGCTATCTGTTAAATAGTGTTTTTACTATGACTGTCCTTGAAACACTAATCATAAACTGAGAACGACGAATGAGGGGTGAACGACATTGAGGGGTTGAAAGGGGCCACAAGTTTTCTGTCTGGACCCCAAAACCACTCACTAATTTTACTTTTTGAACCTGCCAAGTAGGAAAAGCCTATTAAACTTCTTCCTTCTCATGTGGTGCCACCTTGTGCTCTCCCCTGGACTCGGGACTCTTTTCCACTTATCTTGCATCCTGAGGTAACACTACAGTGGTGAGCCATTTCTGGACCTCACCCAAACGCCTCCGTCAAAAGAACACCTGCCTGGATGCTTCCCCTTGGCGCTCTCTGTGCCATTCTGTTGTGGTCACCAATCAAGTGATTGACACCATCTTCAGTAACAACCATAACTACCAACATTGACAAGAGGTTTTGGCTCCCTTGTGTTGCATCTGGTTCTCAGTCAATTCATCAACACTGATTAAAGGGAACCAGCTCATTTGTGCTGCTTGGGCTTCCAGAAAGGCTTCACAGACATTGCAGCCTAGGATCCTATGGTGGTGTGAGCCCACTAGGGGGCTCTGGGCCTTCTTGCCTGTCAGTTACCCCACAAAGCGTGCTGACAGGACAGAGCCGTGACTAATCTCAGCTCAGATGACTAGTTCACAGCTGTCCCCCTGTGCGTGGGATTAAAAAGCATTTTACATGAAGCCTACATATCCCAGAACCCCTGACGCCATAGGAGACCCGGCTGCAAGGTCTTTGCAGCTGTTCTGAGAGCCCAGTCAGCACAAATGTGCTGATTGGTCCCCCTTAAAGTGTAGCTGTTGCTTCAAACAACTTTACAAAAATCAATGGTACACGTGTATAAGAAACCCTGCAATAGGTTTTATTAAGCAAAAAAGCACCCTTCTATACTCACAAGCATGTTTTCCCTCCTCCTCCTCCTCACCACTTACCTGTCTGTTATCATGGGAGAGCATTCTATAGCATAGGGAAGACAGGTTTGTACTGCCCATTATAGCCTATGGAGTCGGGAGGGCAAAGAGGGATGAGTCAGCAGGAAGAAGAAAGAAGCAGATTTTGTGGACACAGAAAGCGCTGGATTCACATGTTGGACTGCTCAGTTCTGGTCTGTGAACATTTGAAGGTTTGCTACAGTGAGGTAGGATTGCTGGATGTTTTGTGTGTATAGGAGCCAGCACAAAGGCTAGTCTGGATAAAGTTTGCCGGGAGGTAATAGGGGAAAATTCCATATATTTGTGATAATATTGGCAGATATAGTCCTGATCATCATATACATTCACAGGACAGCTTATCCTAAAAAGTCACCAGAAATAACAGTTACACTTAAAACTTACGAGAACTGAGGGCAGTATTGGAATCTCTTTGGGAGCAGAACATCTTAGGGAACATGCACATCGGAGTTTACTTTGACAACTTAATCTTTGCCATTAAGTACTAAACCGAACAATCTTCACATCTGCTGAAATATTCTCTTTGGAACAGACCCTTGTACTATTTCATCAGCAATTTATCTGTTGCCCCCCCCCTTCTTTGAGCAGACTGTGGAGACAGAAGGACCTACAGCAAATCCAAGGAAGTGGCGGTTGAGCAACAAGATGTTTAAAAAAAATTATAGAGAATTTGCACTATCCAGAAGTGGACCTGTTTGTAGCTCAAAACCATTCTAAAGTACCTCTGAATCCAAAGAACTCTTGCATAAGGCTAGATGTTGTAGTCCATAGTTGTCAGTTTAAAGTTGCTTATGTGTTTCTTCTGGGAACTCTTGAAAAGTAAGAGTCAAGGACACCAAAGTAATTTGAGTGGCCCCTCTGGCCAAAAAAGTGGTTCAAGCTACTGAAGAATTCAAAGCTGAGAGAACAGCACCTCCTGATTGTTTCAGTGACTCAGGACTTGCTGCATCATTGTCTCCTTGGTAACCTGGATCCCCCAAAACTGCATCTTACAGCCTGAATTTGGCATAGTCTTATAAACAGGAGAGACATGGTAACCAACTATTTCACTATTTAAATCAGGAATCAATATCATTTTTTTTAGAAAACATATGACATCACACCTATTCCCTCTCTATCTAGAAATGGAAATATCTAGTAAGAAGTAATTGTTTTCCATCTCTGGATAGATCAGTTTCATATTTTTTTTTTTTAATTGTTTACTTAAATAAAGGTAACCTGCTTTGTGATATGGATACAGCCTCACTGCCAAAAACAGCCGATATGTGCTCCCCATCATAGGTTACACAGTCTTGGGTGACAAACTGAAGCACCAATGTGGTGTTTTTTATAACTTTTATTTGTGTACCAGTGATGGGCAACGACCGCATTAGGGGCCTTTATGGAATCCAGGAGATGAATTGCGGTATAGACAAAAGGGAATAAACTTTCTCTAGGTGACTCATAAATACTAAATGTTATTACTTCTGATTTTATGATATCGCTCCATGGGGACTGTAGTTTGATGTAGCATTCCAGGAAGGGAAAAAATCTCTTGCCCAACTAGTTAAAACAGTCTGTAAGAACCCATTGCCAAGAAAAATGCCTGGCCAGACTAACAAACACTATTTTCTCTTACCACCCCAGCAGAAACATTATAGTATACTGGCAGGATGGGCGGTGAAAGTATCTCTTGATGAATATTCTGTTCTTTCTGTCTCCTGTTCAGCGGCATTCTGTTACTATGGATGCAGTTGCAAAGTTGGCAGGCATTGCTTGCTTGAATTCTTCCATGCTTTGGGAAGCAGACCGTGCAAAGTATCTCAATGAAGTCTTTTGGAAAACTACATGAGCCACTGAAAAAGTTAAACTTATTACTAAATGTAATTGTATTTCCATCCATTGTGAGCCCACACTGCAATTAATCAAGACTTGTTTGGATAGGGGACAACATAGTAGGAGTTCTTTATATTATTCATAAATAATATACAACCCTACTTCCAAAAAAGTTGGGAGACTGTAAAATGTTCATAAATGTAAATGAAAAAACAGAATTTATTGATTGTAATGATCAACATATTATTCACAATGGATCATAAAACACATCAGAAAGTGAGACATTTACCATATATGAAGAACTTTATCGCTATTTTATAACTTGATGGCAGCAAAGCATCGCTAAAATGTTGGGGTGAGGTGTCCTCCTAAGGCTGAAAAGTAAGGGGCACTACAAAAAAACTGGAGGGGCACTTTGCAAGTAAGTTACAAGACTGGATATAAAAAGCAAATGTTAGAAAGGCAAAGAGGCAGAAAAATATTCCTCACATTCCTTCATGTTCTCCAGGCAGTCCTCGGGCTGTATCCACCCTCTTCACGGAGCCACCAGCCTGCGGGATTTGAATGCTGATCAGTTTTGCTTCATACAAAGCTGCTTTACTCATCTCTATAAGTGACACATGCAGGCAATTGCAAACACTATACATTGTACTGTCTTTGGACCGGAATAAGTCTGTCAGTTTTTTTTTTTTGTTTGTTTCTTTTCCCCTCCTTTCCTGAGACTAAAATCTTTGGAATCTCCCAGGAAGGTGGATGTGCCTTTCCAGTATAGCCTTGTCTGTCCTTGGCACAAGATAGGAATGCAGAGAGTGCTTGTCGGCCAGTTAGCTGCCAGGCATCCTGAGTGATTGTTAACATTTTCACTGCTGATGACTCTACCTTTCATTTCTTTTATTTTAAATATTTTGCTGTACCTTTTTATAGAAAAACTAAAACTCCAAACAGAACTATATATAATTATGTTTTCACGGTGTAAATCTCCCAAAAGTTTGTTTTTAAAGAAACAATTTGTGTTTTTATTTTTACAAAGGCTGGATTCACATTAAGATTTATTCCATGTGCATATTGGCAACCAATAAAAATAGGATGGCGGCATACAAGTGCACATATTGGAGTGGGCATAATTGACTTCAATGGTTTGAATGTAGTTAGCTAATAACTAATGAGTGAGCATACTCGGTCGACCATAGTGTTCTATTGAGCATTGGGATGCTTGACAAAGAACCTTATGATGCTTGGATAAAGGGGGCCTTCACTAAGTGACAACCAAATGATAGTTCTGTCAGTTATGTTTGGCCTGCCATCTGGTTAAATGCTTGAGTCTTTCATTGGTTTTAATAAGGTTCTTTCCTTAAATCAAGCATTGATAATGTTCCAACTCGAGTAACAAGCACTCATGCATTTAAGTGCTTGCTCAACACTACAAATAATGTGTACATGGAACATTGCAGAATTATAATATGAACCCAACCTTATATAGTGCAGCAAGCTCTAGAGCATTCCTTGTGTATATGTATTTTAGAAGTTGTGGCATTTGTAGGTTTCTTGTAATCCTGATTCCTCTTTCCTCTATGATATGGCCTTCCCAAAGCAGCCTACTTTTCCCATGATGCCACTGGCTTTGCTAAGGTAGAGTGGAGTCTCATCACTGAATTTGAAGTTTTACATTAGTGCAACAAGTCATTTGAATAACAGTGGCTGAAGAAGTTGGGTGCAGGCCTATGGAGTCTGGGAAAACATGGATACAGCCATAGGCTATGGCTACACTCCCTAGGACTGCATCCAACTTCTTTAGCCACCAGTATCCAAATGCCAAACGATCGGATTCAAGCATGCTTGAGTTGCGCCGATCTCTACAAGTGATCAGATATTATGTTCCTAAGCTTATGCTATAGAGTATCATATGAGATGCAGTTTTAGTCTGAGTCATTGTGAGGAGCTTCTCCCAGTCAGATACTACAAGTAGGAAAGCAGTGTCAAGTTCTATCTCTTAGGATAAACTACAGCGTCTGCATACAAAAAAGACAAACATTATGGAAAGTGGATAAGTTTACAGGAAGTCGTCTACACATGGCAGGCTGCCTACACAGTGTAAATTACCAGTTACCATAGAGAATTACAGGGGTGAACTTAGCTGGGGTGAAACAGATGCAGGTATACTGGGAACAAGTTAGCATTATATGGACAAAAAGGGGAAAAAACACTGCTGTTAACTACTAATTGAAAACATGGCACAGTGTTAATTGGTGTTCTTTATAAATTTTCAATTTATTTGTTTCATAGTGTTCATTTGTTTCATAGTAATAGTACTGGATAAATGTATTCTCCAGTTTGCTGGTTTATTTTTGTGTATAATAAATTAGTATTCCAGTACTAACTCTGTAATGTGATATTTTCCAATGCAGAAGGAATTTGAATTTGCTTTGGCTACCTTGCTTATAAATGTGTGTTTTTTGTATTTTTTTTTTTCCCATTGTATAGTCTTTTAAGGATTTTGCCATATTAAACGTTTGCACACAGTGTAGTGTTGGTCTACTTGTACCCTAAATAGGGGAGAGGTGTACATGCCCTTATTTTCTTCCTCTTTTAGCACCTGCTCTTTGTCAAATTTTTTTTTTTATTTTTTTAAGAAACTTTGTAATTGGGTTTATTAGGCAAATATGCCATTATCGGGCCCTGCCTGTTCTGGGGAGGGGGAAGGCGGGAGATAAGTCACCAGCAGAGAACACTCCAATTAGCCATAGCACGCAATGTAAAGAATGGCCGAGGGCAGCACTTTACATTGTCTACACAGTCTATTTTAAGCGGCCGCTGTTCACTGAATAGTAGCCGCACAAAATTGACATGTCAGTTTTCTGTGCGGACGCATTGGAACTCTGGCTGTAGTCTATACTGTGTGTATACGCTACAGCTGTGGTTCTATAGGCTGTTATGTATCGGCTGCTGTAATAAAACAGGTATATTGAAAACCTGCAACAATGGCCATTGTTTAACGCTATAAAAACAGAGCCAATTTCCATTTTTGCTCTTATGTTTTTTTCCTCCTTGTCCTTTTAAAAGGCCACAGCACTTGCATTTTTTTTTACCTAGAGACCCACATGAGGCCTCACTTTTTGCATCACTAATTGTACTTTGCAATGACAGTCTTAATTTTTGCATAAAGTATTCAGTAAAACCAGAAATTTTTTTAGAAATGTGTGGTGAAATTGGAAAAAAAAAAAGCATTTTTTTTAATCTGGGGAGGAGGGGGGGGGGGGGTTGTGTTTACGCTGTTTGCCCTAGGGTAAAACTGTCTTGTTATGCATGTGCATGTTCCTCAAGTCAGTATGATTACAACGATATGTAACTTGTGTAACCTTTTTATTTTATTTGATGGCTTTTAAAAAATTTAAAACCTTTTTTAAAAAAAAAAATGTTCCTTAAAACCGCTCTATTACCATTCTTATAGCGCTTTTCTTCCTTGGTCTATGGGTCTGTGTAAGGTGTAATTTGCGCCATGATGTGTACTTTCTATCGGTACCTTGATTGTGCATATGCGACTTTTTGATCACTTTTTGTTAAAATTTTTCGGGATTTGATGTGACCAAAAATGCGCAATTCTGCACTTTGGATTTTTTTTTCCGCTTACACGATTTTTTTTTTATTAATAAAGCCTTTTTTTTACACACATACTAGAAGTCCCCCTGGGGGATTTCTAGTATCACTACACTGATCTCTCATAGATTGATGAGATCAGTGTTCTATTGCTTTGGGCTGCTGCAGCCCACTAGACCACCGGGGACCGGAAAAAGAGCTTTTTAAATGCAGCTGTCAACTTTGATAGCTGCATTTAAAAAGCTAATTAACGTGCGTGGCGATCGGACCATGCCCACTAACAGCCGCGGTCCCGGGCTGCAGATAGCACCCAGGATCGTGGCGACTCAGAGCGGGGATGCTGTGCAGCCCTTAACGACGCCAGGGCGTACATTTATGCCCTGTGTCCTTAAGGGGTTATTGATTACAAACAGTGTGTGAATATGGCCTGAAGCTGCGAAAATCCTTACTTTCTGGTCCAGATGCTTAGAACAAACTTCCAGCAGATGTGGTTGGTAAATCTACAATAAGAATCTGAACCTGCCTCGAAAAAAAAAGTATCTATCCTAAGATAATAAGAAGGGAAATACTAAAAGGGCAGACTAGATGCACCCTGTGGTCTTTTACTGGCTGGCATCTTCCTTAATATAGATCAGTTTTTAGAAAAACTTGTAACTCAGGAACCGCAACTTGGGGAGGAGTAAAGTGTGGGGCATTTTCATTTTTTAGCTCTTGTGGAAAATTAGAACAAAGTCGCCAAGACTTATTGTTTAAATGTTTTTATGTTTAACATATTTTTAAAGAAGTCACACAATCTAACAACATATACTATGTACAGGTCACTTTAGTTTTCAATAACCTGTATCTTTGCAGCTGTTGAGAAACTAAAAGTCCCAGTATGCCATGCCGGTCCCACAGGCTGCAAGAGCGTGCTGAGAAGTGTGAGCCCTCACCAGCTGGGGAGTCACAGGTTACACTGTTAATATGATTTACAGGGATTGTACAGTTAATTACATTGTATTCTTAACCCAAGCTCCACCAAGAATCTTCCAGACATTCTTACTCATCTACCTCATACACAGACTCTGAGGACACCATATTACAACAGATATGCATAATCTTTAGTCGTGAATTATGATACCAGTAGTGTTAGTTTTGTATGTACCTTATAAGTCACAGTACAAGGTATGAGAACTGTATATGAATTGTGTCTATACTATATACACTCACCGGCCACTTTATTAGGTACACCATGCTAGTAACTGGTTGGACCCCCTTTTGCCTTCAGAACTGCCTCAATTCTTCGTGGCATAGATTCAACAAGGTGCTGGAAGCATTCCTCAGAGATTTTGGTCCATATTGACATGATGGCATCACACAGTTGCCGCAGATTTGTCGGCTGCACATCCATGATGCGAATCTCCCGTTCCACCACATCCCAAAGATGCTCTATTGGATTGAAATCTGGTGACTGTGGAGTCCATTTGAGTACAGTGAACTCATTGTCATGTTCAAGAAACCAGTCTGAGATGATTCTAGCTTTGACATGGCGCATTATCCTGATGAAAGTAGCCATCAGATGTTGGGTACATTGTGGTCATAAAGGGATGGACATGGTCAGCAACAATACTCAGGTAGGCTGGGGCGTTGCAACGATGCTCTATTGGTACCAAGGGGCCCAAAGAGTGCCAAGAAAATATTCCCCACACCATGACACCACCACCACCAGCCTGAACAGTTGATACAAGGCAGGATGGATCCATGCTTTCATGTTGTTGACGCCAAATTCTGACCCTACCATCCGAATGTCGCAGCAGAAATCGAGACTCATCAGACCAGGCAACGTTTTTCCAATCTTCTACTGTCCAATTTCGATGAGCTTGTGCAAATTGTAGCCTCAGTTTCCTGTTCTTAGCTGAAAGGAGTGGCACCCGGTGTGGTCTTCTGCTGCTGTAGCCCATCTGCCTCAAAGTTGGACGTACTGTGCGTTCAGAGATGCTCTTCTGCCTACCTTGGTTGTAACGGTTGGCTATTTGAGTCACTGTTGCCTTTCTATCAGCTTGAACCAGTCTGCCCATTCTCCTCTGACCTCTGGCATCAACAAGGCATTTCCGCCCACAGAACTGCCGCTCACTGGATGTTTTTTCTTTTTCGGACCATTCTCTGTAAACCCTAGAGATGGTGGTGCGTGAAAATTCCAGTAGATCAGCAGTTTCTGAAATACTCAGACCAGCCCTTCTGGCACCAACAACCATGCCGCGTTCAAAGGCACTCAAATCACCTTTCTTCCCCATACTGATGCTCTGTTTGAACTGCAGGAGATTGTCTTGACCATGTCTACATGCCTAAATGCATTGAGTTGCCGCCATGTGATTGGCTGATTAGAAATTAAGTGGTAACGTGCAGTTGGACAGGTGTACCTAATAAAGTGGCCGGCGAGTGTATATATACATATATATTTATTTTTTTATAATTTAATATGGAAATACTTATACTTTGAGATATTTATGCAGTGCATTCTGTCACCTTACCTGTGATACAAATATACATGTCTACAGGATATGGCTTTAGTAAGGCTATTTTAGTAAATTGCTTGTGCCTGCCTCTTCACTTCACTGGTTTTTAACATTACAGTGGTACAGTACCTTGGTTCAAGAGTAACTTGGATTAAGAGCGTTTTGCAAGAAGAGCTCAAAGTTTTCCAGAATTGTGACTTTAAGAGCATTGCTTTGGTTTAGGAGCTCCCTGTACCAGGTGGGAGGGTGAGCAGGGGGGCAGCATGGCCTGCACTGTACTCCCTTACCCAGAAAGTCTCCCTCACATTCCAAATCATAGCGAATCCACAGGGGCTTGTATCATGGGACAGAACCGTGGAGGTAATCTTATAGCTTTAACCCCTCTCTCCCCGGACAGAGTGTTGCATTTATGTGCCCAAATCTGTCCTGCTCATTCCTTCACACTCAGCCATTCACACTGCTGTATAGAGAAGTTTCTGTCACTGTCCTCCTGCACAGCTCTGTGATTCTCACTTCCTGATTGGTCCATGCTGAACACACACCCCTTCCCCGTTGCTGTCATGTGACCCAGACAGCTCTGACTGCAGCCCTGCTTCTCTATTCTAGCCTGTTGTACTACACTACTGCATTATGGGGATCTGCATCTCCATTCTGTATCTATACATTATTCTCCATATGACAATTGTTAATCTGTACAGTAACTTATATGACATATTCAGCTTTTCTAAATGTTTGTTTCATCTGTTCTACATGTTGTTCAGAATTTTTTTAAAAATCATTATTTTGGGGACATGGAACCAATTCTCTGCATTTTAATGATTTCTTATGTGAAATTTTGCTTTGGCTAAGAGTGGGTTTGGATTACAAGCACGGCCCCAGAACTAATTATGCTCGTAATCCAAGGCACCACTGTATTTTAATCCCTGGTTTGATTCATGCCATCCGACCTATCACTGTTATTGGAAACTCATTTTTTCTGAATATGGCCAATGTAACCCATAAACAGACCCTGTACTTGGAACATTAACAGATACAGTATCGGATACAGAGCACTGTGTGCAGGATATGTAAATGTTTTCTCACTGGTAAAGCCACGTGTAAACGTAATCTACTTCTTGCTGTTTGTGTTTGAAAGAAGTTGGGTTGTCTGGCCCTTACAAGCTCTTGTCTCATTGCAGGGTATGAATTTTATCACCGGAATACTCATTCTTGTTACTAAAGATGAGGAGAAGGCCTTCTGGCTACTAGATGCTCTTATTGGACGCATTTTACCTGGTATGTGGTTATCTTTATCTGGTTAAATCTGCAGCAAAGCTTTAGTAACTTTATAAATGTTTTTCTAAAAATAAAAAATAGAAGCTGTACTGGTTCAGTATATGGTATACATGTACTCCACAGATATATCAGGCTTCCCAGAAGAAGCCATCATTTTTCTTTTATGGTCCTCCACTCTGCCCTGTTGCAGCCAGTTCGTGTAATTCTTATTTCCGTGCATCAGCCCTCCACCTAGGGTTGCCCCTGATATCTATTGAGGTGTTACTATCATATTTTTCCTTTCTCTTGTTAGTTATGTGGACCCAGTCAATGTATACTGGCACACATTCTATAACACTGGGATATTTATTTCCTTGTCTAGAAAGTTTACATTTGGGCCAATACACTGATTTTTGCATGTACAGCATGTGTGTGTAACTAACAGTTTTTATATTGATATTAAATGTGTGTCAGCAGAATGATACTTTATTATTCCCAATGGGGGAGATTTATCAAACATGGTGTAAAGTCAAACTGGCTCAGTTGCCCCTAGCAACCAATCAGATTCCACCTTTCATTCCTCAGAGACTCTTTAAAAAATGAAATGTGGAATCTGGTTGCTAGGGGCAACTAAGACAATTTTACAAACTTTACACCAGTTTGATAAATCTCCCCCTATATGTTTAGTTGTTTTTTTTGGCCCAATGTATTTGTAACATGAGGCTTTATTGAATAAGGGCTTGGTAAGTTTTATTACAAGCTGAAGGATGAGGAAGAGGAGGAGCTGAGGTGAAGCTCTCCTGCCTACCTAGCACGCGGGAGTAATGTATGCTGAGGCTGTCCGCTGGGTCCCCTTTGGTTGTTAGTCTGCCCTGCTGTATATGGATTCAGTCCGGGAGGTGCTGTGGAGAGGCCAAGTTGCTTGGACGGATGCAGGAGGGAAGCTCGAGTGAGAGACGGGAGCCCTTACTGCAAGCCGGGAGCTGATCAGGAAGCAGTACCCCGCTGGTGACGTCAGAGCCGAGTGGAGCTGAACGCTGAGAGCCGGAGCAGCCGCTCGGGTGAGAGCCGAGCCGGCCGGGCAGAAGCGGAAGCCGAGTTGCAGGAGGCACGGGAGTCTGGGTGAGAGGCAGACCCCGTGCAAGGAAATACAAGGCTACGGGAGCCTGTGCGGGCCTGCCATAGCCACACTGGTCCGATTAAAGGGGCTATCCCCTACAGCTGGATTGCTGGTCAGAGGAAAAGGGGTTCGCCTAGCCATAAGAGACCAGAGTGGTGTGAATTCGTGGCCACAGAAGACAGCAGATGGTGAGATCAGCCCTTTTTGTTTTCCTTGACCTATACTGTGTGTAAAGCAGTGGGGGTCTAGTAGAAGGGTCTCACTTGGTATAACCAGTGGAGCAGAATTGACTTCTTTAAACCATTGTGGAACTGCTAACAGAGGGGTGTATGAAGTAACTGCACAAAGATAATTACTGAGTAAAAGTATATGGTGTACTGGAATAGCTTGTGCAAGGTGCAGAGAGACACTGCAACATTGAACATTATTAAAGAGACATTCTATTGACGCATAGAGTTTGGGCACATATGAACTGGGCCAGGCTTTACTGAGTGGAAACAACGGAGAGGACTGCCGAATTAACAAAATAGAAGTTAAATAACTAAAAAAAAAAGAAAAAAAAAAAAAAAAAAGGGGGTTAGCTGTTTAAGTAGGAGTTGGAAAAACCCCATTTGTGTGTTCTTAAGCTTGTAATTTATTTTGGGGTTAGGAGGTGCAAGGTCATGTAATCATATGTACGTTGTAATCTTCCCACCTTGTATGTGAGCTTGGTTACACTTTTGTTGGGAGTGAGGGGAATAACCTGTGGAGAACTGTTGGAGGAGGGGTGAAAAATCTGTGTGTTAAAAGGTACAATGATGAGAACAAAAAAAAATCAGGGGGGGGGAGGGGGGTGGAGGGTGGTGAGGGGGGGGGGGAGGGGGAGGAGGGGGGGATGGGGGGGGGGAGTGGGGGGGAGGGGTGGTTGGGGGGAGGGGGGGAAGGGGGAGAGGGGGGGGGGGTTCCCGGGTGGAATAAGGTGTAACAAGCAGAAGTGTTTCAAATTTTTTAGGAGTTTTTATTACTTTACTCTTTCCTCTATATGGGTCCTAGGCCAAAGGGGAGGGAAAGACGCCTGATAAGTGAGGGATGAGTACGAAAATAGTGGTTTGGAATGTAAGGGGTTTAAAAGATCGGTTAAAAAGACACGCAGTATTTGGGGTGATTAAAAATTATTTGCCGGGGATTATATGTTTGATAGAAACGCACTTCACGAAGTCCACGACTACTTTGTTAAATAGGCCCTGGTGGTCTTCTCAATACCACGCAACATTTTCTGAATATTCTAGAGGGTTATCAGTTTTAGTGCACAGATCAATTGTTTGGGAATTAGAGGGAAAAGTTTTAGATAAAGAGGGTAAATATATAATATTGAAATGTAGAATAGGATTTTTGAGGTGTATTTTGGTTTTTGTATATATACCACCACCGTACTAATCCGTCACTTTGAATAAGGTGTATGAAATAATTAGTGGGTGGGAGGAGTTACCAGTTATGATTTTGGGGGATATGAATTGTGTGATGAATGAGGAGAAAGATAGATTGAGAAGAAAAAAGGTGAAAAATATAGCTAAAATAACCCCATTAAGTAAAGCGAGCGTGGAAATGGGTCTGAGGGACATATGGAGAGAGAGGAACCCTGAGGCATCGGTTTATTCCTGTTTTAATAAGACCTGCCAGACAAGTTCACGAATTGACCTAGCCTTAGTAAATGACCTATTTGTACGTTATATAAAAGAAATAAAGTATAAAACACGCGCAGTGTCAGACCATGCCCCCTTATGTGTAGATATAGTGTCAGGGGAAAAACAGAGATTGATTAGATGGAGAATAAATGCACACTGGTTTAAGCTTATGAATAAGGATAATCAGATAAAGAGTGAATTAGAGGAGATGTTAAGTAAGAACTGGGGGACAGCGCCGGATGAGATGGTATGGGAAGCCATGAAGGCCTTCCTTCGGGGCATACTCAAAAAAAGTATAGAAAGTAAAAAGGAGGAGTTCAGAAGGGAAGGAATAGAGTTAGAGAAAAGGGTAGCAAGAATGGAGGAAAAATATCATGAGGACCCATGTGAGGAAAAGGAGAGGGAGTGGTTACAGGCGCAGGAAGAATACAATGAAATGTTGGAAGAAAAAGCGAAGAATAAAATCTTTTTTATGGGAAAAGAGAGATATTTAAGTGGAGGGAAGCCTAGTAAAAGAACAATGGCGATAATAGAGAGTCAAGAGCCCAGGAAGGGAATATCAGTAATAAAAGATGGGAGTGGGAGGTTAACTAGTGTGCAGAGTGAGATCAGGGAGGAATTTGTAAGATACTACGAGGGGTTGTATAGGTCAGAGAACAAGAAAACATCAGAGGAGATTGAGAAGTACCTGAAGGGGGTGGAAATGCCAGTTATTTCTGAGGTGCAAAAAGAAGAGTTGGGGGCCCCATTGCAGATTTGGGAATTTGAGAATGCCCTGAAGGAAGTGAAAGGGAATACCTCTCCAGGTGGAGATGGGTTACCTTTCGAGGTGTATAGGAGGTACGGAGAGGTAATGATACCGGCACTATGTAGAGTAATGAGAGGGGCGGTGGAAAAGGGTAAATTACCTGAATCTATGAGAGAGGCAAGTATAACACTTATACCCAAAGAAGGTAAGGATCTACAGCAGGCAGGAGCATATAGGCCGATATCACTGTTAAATGTTGATGTTAAGTTATATGCTAGAGTATTGGCAAACCGTTTAAAAAAAGTAATATCTGATTTGGTGCATGAAGACCAGGCAGGCTTTGTGCCAGGGAGAACGATTATGAGTAATATTGGACGGGTGTTTCATAATATGCAGATGGCTGATGAGGGAATTCCCCACTCCATTCTGTCATTGGATGCGGAGAAAGCCTTTGACAGAGTGGAGTGGGAGTTTTTATGGAAGGTCATGGAGCGGTTTGGGTTGGGGGACAACTTTATAGGGAAGGTAAAACTCCTATATAGAGATGTAAAATCATGTGTAATGGTAAATGGGGTCCAATCAGGGTACTTTGAGTTAGGAAGAGGCACGAGACAGGGGTGTCCTCTCTCTCCAATGTTGTTCATTTTGGCACTTGAGCCGCTAGCAATAATGATCAGAAGGGATGAGAAGATCCAGGGGTTTGGGGTTAAAGGAGCGAATGACAAAATCAGCCTGTTTGCGGATGACACTTTGCTTTTCCTTAGTAGACCAGAGACGACTGTTGAGTATGTAGTGAGTGTGATTGAGGGATATGGGAATTTTTCAGGGTTAAAAATAAATTGGGATAAATCTATTCTTTTGCCTATATTAGAGGACCAGGGAGGGGAGGGGGGAGAGAGATATGGGAAGATGAAAGTGTTGAAACAGGGAGAAAGTTTTAGGTATTTGGGAATAGAGATGTCAGGAAAGATCAGCGAATTTCATGGAAACAACACATATAAGGTATTAAGAACTATAAATGATAAAGTAGATATATGGATAAACCTTATACACTCCAAAGCGGATAGAGTCATGCTTGCCCAAACAATAATCCTGCCCAAGCTACTGTATATATTCTGTGCTACTCCAGTATGGATAGAGGAGAATATCTTTAAAAAAATAGAAGCAATGTTAAATAAACTTATTTGGGGGAGGAAGAGAGTAAGATTGCGACAAAAATTTCTTTGCCTGCCGAAAGGAGAGGGGGGAGTAGGGTTGCCGGACATGAGGCTGTACTTCCTAGCTGCGCAATTAAATTATTTAGGGAATAGGAGGGGAGTGGAATTGTATAAATATTTAGAGGGAAGGTTAGGTAGGGTTCACGACGGTATGATGGGGATGTTAGAAGTGGGAGTTTTAGAAGAGTTAGAATGGAGTAAGTATCCCGCGGTATCTATGCTAGTTAAGGTATGGAGGAATCTTAAAAAGCTATTGGGGGTCAAAAATGCGATAGATATTACACCCTTATGGAATAACAACAGATTGAGGGAAATATGTAAATTAGGAATACTTAAAAATCTTAAAAGAGCAGGGATTAGTAAAGTTAAAGACGCCTTCCGAGATGGGAAATTGAAAACTTGGCAGCATTTGAGGGATGAGTTTGGTCTGGAGGGGAAAGAATGGTACGAATACGAACAGCTGAAGCATGCCGTTGGGGATACTGAGAATGGAGAGTTGCTTATAGTGGGAACTACTCCGGAAATAATATCACTCCTAAGTAGAGGTATGGGTATTAAAAAGGGAGTATCACGAATATATGGGAAATTAATGGATGAAAATCAGGGGAAGATGGAAATGGGATGTAGGGGGAAATGGGAGAAGGAATTAGGTAAAATGTCGGAGGGGCAATGGGAGAGTATATTAAAAAATGTTAAGAAAGTGTCTGTAAACCAAAATCACCAGATGGTGCAGCTTCATGTTCTGCACCGTTTGTACTACACTCCCTCTTTTCTGGTAAAAATAGGCAAAAGATCCACGGCCGACTGTGCAAGATGTGGGGAAGAGGTAGAAGATTGGCTGCACATCTTTTGGACATGTACGGCCCTGGGAAAATTCTGGCGGGAAATAATAAAGGCAGTAGAAGAAGAACTGGAATATAGAATAGTACCGTATCCAGCATTGATAATATTGGGAGATGATTCACAAATGGCGGGAATGGATAGGAAAAAAAAGGAAGTGTTGGGTAGGAGATTGTTTGTGGCAAGACTTATGATTGTACGGAGTTGGAATACAAATGAAATATTACGAGCAGAGACTTGGAATAATTTGGTAAAACAGTATGTTAAGTATGAAAAGGTATGGGAAAGAGGAAGAGAGTAGTGAAGAAGAAAGTAGGAGTGAAAATAGAAACACTGGTCTGGTCGGGTTTGAGTATTGGAGGTCCACCTGGGGAAGGGGGGGGGGGGGAGGGGAAGGGATAAGGGAGGAGGGGGGTATTGGAAAAAGGGGAAAACTGGATAACTTGTTTGTGTGTAAAACTTTTTTGTATTTATGGATGTGACAATAAAAAAAGTTGTTTTTTTTTTTTTTTTTTTCAAAAAAAAAGTTTTATTACAAGCTGCAATTTTTCCAATTTCATTCAGGCGCATACATCATATTTTTTTGTTCTGTCATGTTCCATATGAAAAACCTCTAAACTATTTTATACTATGAAGACACTCATTCATTCAAAAGATTTTTACACAGAACTTTTTGTTAAATTTACTCTGAAAACCATGTGAACGCTATGGAGGGCAGAATACAAGATTGTAACAGCGGCAGGGGACATCAAGAGACTGCAGAGCTAGGGGACATCAGCTTATGGGATCTTTATGTAAGACTGAAAATAACACTATTTTCTGCCAGACATAAAGCAGCTGATAAGTATAGGAAGACTTGAGATTTTTAAATTAGAATAAGTTACAAATCTATACAATTTTATGAAACCAGTTGATTTGGAAAAAAAAAAAAAAGGTTTTTGCTGGACAACCCCTTTTTAATGCTTAAAGGGGTTGGCCACTTTTTAGTAAAATAGGTCAGTACAAAGTATTAGTAAGTGTAATCAATGTATATACTGACAGCAGCTGCCTGTGTACCTCATAGAGCTAAAATCAGACTCCCCTTTACCAGGCTGTACTGCCCTGCTCTGTTTTGTTTCAGTCCATAAAATGGCCGACATGGAGGAGCATGTGACCAGGCCCTGTGTCCTCCATAGACATAGACATATACAGGCTCAGTGGTGGACACTGGGGGGGCGAGGCCTGGTCACATGCTCCTCCATGTAAGCAATCTTATGGACCAAAACACCACAGAGCAGGGCACAGCAGGGGGCTCTGATTTTAGCTCTATGAGGTACACAGGAAGCTGCTGTCAGTATATACAGTGAGTACACTTACTAATACAGTACACTGAGCAATTTTACTATAAAGTGGCCAACCCCTTTAATGCTTGTTGTCAATAGTCTATAAACATCTGTAAAAATGGGACATTTGTCAAACGTCAATGATAATAAACTACTGATGGTTGTAGAGGCGATTGTGAACATCATAATTTTACAACATTACACAATAACAGTGGAAGCTGCTGCTGCTGGTCTCCATTCTTTTGGTTCAATTGTGTACATTAGTCAGCACTGTAAAAGCCATCCATTGTTATGATCATCTCGCACAAGCTCATGTTTCACTGACTAAGGCATGGGAAGAAAAAGGTGTAATGGCAATAATGCCGTAATGTTATATAGGCAATGGGGTTAAGTATCAGGTTCTGCATTCTGTACAGTGCTGTACAGGTTTTTTTTTTGTTTTTGTTTTTTTTGGTGATGTTAGGAGATCCTATTGATCCTATAGTATTTCAAAGCTGCATTTCCTTTGAGATGATATAGATATATATAGAAAATATTTTAATGGTGCAGAATAATAAAAAAATAACACAACAAATCCATCTGCTCATCTCCTCTGACCTGGCACTTTACAGGAAAATTATGTTCTACATCCTATTCACATCATGTTTTGAGTGCTTCATCACCAGAATATGTCTGTATACCTTCAAAAAAGTCATATCACATATACCGCAGTGCAGTCATAGACCAAGTTAGACCAATCATACTCCATGATCTATCACCCCCCCCCCACACACACACACACACACACACCCTAAAGGGCTTTTTAGAAGGGCTGATTATAGGCCAGGAGCGTTGCTAGAAAAGCTTCTTCAGATGATAATTGGTCCACGCAAAAGTGACAGTGGTCAGCTGAGGAGTGTAGAAAGACCTGATCCTCGGCTGATCATATATTTTGTGCAGGCTTTAAAATCTTTTACTGTCGCAGCCCTGTGTAAACAGGGGTTGTGCAGTTGAAAGCAATAAATTGAAATGGTTGCACGGACAGTACAGTGATTGTTTGTGTGGCACGGCTGCATCATTCATCGTGCCTTCTAAAGGCATTGTGATTGTCTTCTGATGCGGACACCAGAAGATAATCTTCTAATGTAAAAGAACCCAGAGTTATCACATGAGCTTTAGAGCTTTGTTTGCTGATTCAGCGGGGGCTGTCCCTTGATACTCTGTACGACATGCAGGTTTGACTATTCAAAGTCTGCAGAACTACTAAGTGACTACAGAGCCGTTACATCCAGTGATTCTTAGGGGGCATTAATTAAATTTTTTAAATAAAATTAACTAATTGAATTAAATTATAAATAAATTAACTATTGCAGACACTTCTCCAGTATTATGAATCTCCAGTCCCTGTTGTGTGGCGTTAGAGCGTTCAGGGATGTGACATCACATGCCCAGTCAGTGGTTGTGGCAGGATACTGCTGCATCCGCTGAATGGCTGAGTGGGCCTGGACACACTATTTCTGGACAGCGGGGACAGAAGCTGCATAATACTGGAGTTGACGTGGGAGACAGGAAGTCTTTATTTATTTATTTATTTATTTATTTATTTATTTACACCCTGTCCAGGTATATATCTAAAAAGTATCATGCTCGAACAACTCGAACAACTTTTTTTTTTTTTTTTTTTTTTTATATAAAGACCTCTTTAAAATGGTTCAGTGCTGTCAGCATCACGCTATAGAGCATAATGATCTGACCAGATTCATATACAGTTTTTGTTTATAGAGATCCTGTATAATTTGTAACCTATTAAGGGTGCCTTCACACCGGTTCTGCAGCAGATTTGATGGTGCAGATTTGATGCTGTGTTCAGCTATTTAAATCTAATCTGCTGCAATACGGTGTGTGTGTTAAACTACCCAAAAACTTCTGTTAATTGTGGGTTTTGGAGTCCAATAAGAAGTTCTACACATAACCATGCTTCAGTGAGTGGTATTACTCACTCATTACTACAGTCACTAAGTAGAACCGACCCCTGGACTCCTAAAGCCGCAATAAGCAGAGACAGATATGAATAAAGTGGTAGAACCCTTTTTCTACAACGCTATATATCTGTATGCTAAGCTACTTCTGCTTTACAGCATCTTGCTGTTAGATCGCACTGTTCAATGTTCCCTGTAATGTTTTGTTCATTCAAATTGCATACAATCAAGTAAAAAATTCATAATTAGAGATAAGCGAACCGGGTTCGGGTTTGAGTCCACCCGAACGTTCGGTATTTGATTAGCTGGGGCTGCTGAACTTGGATAAAGCTCTAAAGTTGTCTGGAAAACATTGATACAGCCAATGACTATATCCATGATTTCCACATAGCCTTAGGGCTTTATCCAACTTCAGCAGCCACCGCTAATCAAATGCCGAAAGTTCGGGTTCGGATCGACTCGAGCATGCTCGAGGTTCGCTCATCTCTATTCATAATATATAAGATGGTAAAATATAGTAAACGCTAGATTTTATACTAGATGGCTGTAATAAAAAAAAAAAAAAAAAACACTAACCCTCAATTCTGTCCTTATTCATGCGGGTGACAGATAGGGCTGAATGCATAGTGCAGTATAATGTGTGATGCTGCATTCATACATCTCCTTGGCTTTGGCAGGTCTGTAGTGCCAGTGAGGAGAAGTCTGTTTTCTCTCATTGTCTGTGGGGGAAGAGAGGTGACAAGTGGTTGATGTCTCTTCCCATCTAATGCCGCAGTGTATATCCAGAAACAGGACAGGACAGAACTCATTAAACAGTTCAGGCTGTGGGACATGAAATCAATTCATCATGAGGAGGATCTTGTTATCTTGTGCTGGGATTTGTTTTGTAGAGCCTTCTAGTAAATGGGTCGGCTTATCAATGTCTTCTGTGCAGGATATGGTACTTATCATATCCTGTCCTTCAAGTTTCTTTTATAAGCCTTTTAGAACAATATTCAGGGGAAAAAAAATGTTCCCACAGTTTATCTGGAAAAGGTTGTAGATATCTCAATAAATAGATTTCTGTTTAGCTTGTAATGACGTACTTTAGTTTTTGAGACCTTGAAAGAGTCAACCTCTCTTACTGCTTTACTTTTTATGGTAATGGTTTGTTTTGTGCTCAACTAAGCCCTGTTCACACTGCATTTCTGTCACGTGTTTTATAAAACCTATAGACCTGTATCCTATTATTTTTACCAGTAACATATACATTACAGTTTTTTGTTTTTTTTTTCATGGGGGCAACACAGTGTGGATTAAAATAAATTACTTTATTTGTAACTCTGGTTCATTTGACTCAATTTGTGAGATCAGGTACTGAAGCCAGATGAGAGGCTAAATCTGAATCCGTGTTCCAATCCTCTCCCAGCTGTGCCTTTTTATGGACCTTTCTTTATGCACATTATTATGAGGCATGTGCATATCAGTGGCTGCTTCTGCATCTAACTGAAATCTATGTTCGCTGGGAGCTAGCTGCTGAATTCCCCCTATGTGCTTTTACCCAAGGATGCTGGTCAGACTAAACTATACCCTTTCCCAAACTGTTATGGCAAAGCTGAAAATGACCTTTGTCTGAGAAACCGCATAACACCCTTATCCCTTCTCTTCTAAATTTGATGGCCGTCATGTGCCAAACCTAGATTGGCCTATTATATTGGTAATAGTAACATATGTTTTAGCCTCTTTATTTATTTTATATTTGGCTGGTGTAAAACAGCACAAAGTGGAGTTAAAGTGAATGTACCAGCATTACATTCGCTTCAAAAATTTTACATGGATAGAACTGCGCAGGTGCCGCGGTTCTTTTTATTGAACCGCAACCCAGTTCCCGCATACGTTGCTGTTCTATTCTCTGGGACCAGCCGGAGATGAAGCACTGGAGTAGGGCCGGCCCGCACCTAGTTGGAGGCAACCCCTACCCCTCTGACGTTGCTTTATTAGAATCAACGGTGCTGCGTCATGAAGGAGTGGGGGTTTCCCCTCACTGGCTGCGGGCCAGCCCTCCTCCAGTGCTTCATTCCCGGCCGGTGCCCGGGAATAGAACCTCACCGTACGCTGGAATTAAGCCGTGGTTCATAAAAAGGATCACAGCACTGGCTTCCTGCCTGCACAGTTCTACCCGTGTGAAAATCTTGGTGCTGCTTTAATGCAAAACTGCAGGCGTAGGGGTTAATAAACTTCCTGCACAGTTCCTATGCTGGGGTCACTGACCACTCATAACTCTAAAGTGAGCAATGCAATAGAGGATAAGTTATTTTTGCATCCTACATGTTTTGGCACTCAGCGGCCTTCATTTCTGTGAGTGCTTTGTGGCTAAACTGCTATGTGTAGACCCTTCCCATTAATGGCACTTACAGCTCACACTGGCAATTTTTGCAGGCCAGATATTTAAAAAAATATATATTAATTATTGTTGTCGTCGCCATTGTCTCCATCTCCATCATCATCGCCTCCATCATCATCATCATAATCGCCTCCATCATCTATACAAGCAATAGGGGTAACAAACCAGAACACTACAAGATCAAAACCTATTACATGAAGGCAAATGGCAGACTGGTACATGGGGGAAGAGGACCCTGCCCGCGAGGGCTTACAATGTATAAGGTACAGGGAAAGAGACAGGAGGTAAAGTGCAGCCAGTAAAGTGTGATGCAGAATTGTTATAGGTTGTAGCCTAGTTAGAAGAGATGGGTTTTCAGGTTACTTTTGAAGGACTTGATGGTGGATGAGAGCCGGATGTGTCGGGGTAGTGAGTTCCAGAGTATGGGGGCGGCTCGGGCAAAGTCTTGGAGGCGGTTGTGTGAGCTATAATCAAGGGGGAAGCCCAAAGGAGGTCACTGGAGGATCGAAGGTTGCGTGAGGGAAGGTAACGGGATATTAGGTCAGAGATATACAGAGGGGACAGGTTGTGGATAGCCTTGTACGTCATGGTCAACAATTTAAAGTGAATACTTTGGGCAGTGGGTAGCCAGTGAAGGGATTGGCAGAGGGGAGAGGCAGATGCGAGGGGAAAGGTTGATTAGTCGGGCAGCGGAGTTAAGGATAGACTGGAGGGAAGGCCAGAGAGGAGGATGTTACAACAGCCCAAGCAGGAGATAAGATTAGATGGGGGGGGTGGAGTGAGATGGGGGAAAGATAAGTTCTGTTTTGTCCATGTTGAGTTTTAGAAAGCGGGAGGAGAAGGAGGATATAGCCAATAGACACTCTGGAATCCTGGAAAGCTAGGGGTGACATCCGGACTGGAGAAGTAGATCTGAGTGTCATCGGCGTAGAGGTGGTACCTGAAGTTGTGGGATTCTATATGTCCAAGGCCAGAGGTAAGATTAAGAAGAGAAGAGGCTCGAGTACAGAGCCTTGGGGAACACAAACCGTGAGGAGAGGAGGTGGTGTGGGAGTGGGAGACACTAAAAGTGCGGTTGGGCTGGGCTGAGCAAGTGACGCCAAGGGATGAAAGAATTTGTAAAAGGAGAGAATGGTCAACTGTGTCGAAGGCAGAAGATAGGTCAAGGAGACGGAGCACAGCGTATTGGCGTGAGGTTTTGGCAGTTAGCAGGTCATTGGCCACTTTGGTTGAGGCAGTTTCTGTGGAGTGGTGGGGGCGGAAGGCAGATTGCAGGGAGTCAAAAAGCGTGCTGGATGAAAAGTGGGATGATAGTTGATGGTAGACATGATGATGCTGGGTTTCAAGTAGCTGAGCTCCTCAGTATGACCTGTTCTTACACCGGTGTTTATCTGTGCAGGTTGCATGGCTGTGTGCTTTGATGCTTTATTCTAGGGCTACATGACGACTTTTGTTGTGTGACATACAGATCATGCAAGATCGCACTTAATGATACTCAATGGTGTCACATTGCGATGCAATTTTGGTCTCAGGTTGCAAGTGACTTTGCTACCATTGACTTTATTGCACGTCACATGCAACTTTCTTGTGACTTCTCTGCTATTTAGCAATTTTAGCAAGTAGCAACTGTAATAGTTATGTAACACAAAGTTGCACAAAATATATTGGTTGTGCGACTTGTAAGACATGACACTGTGCAGCCCTAGCTTTATGCAGCAGGTATGGCTGAAACACTTAAATAACGAGTGTTTAGATGCATTTTCTATAGAGTGGTTTAACCTTTGTGACCTATCCATGCTGTGCGTCAGTCTGTGACGACACTTTTGTTGTGTTATACTGTGTATAGTTTTAAAGCTTGTCACATCAGTATTATGATAGATTTACATTATTCTATGCTGTACACAGATATGTAATTGTTATCTGTCACTTTGGAGGCTGAGGACAGAGGAGGGCTATATAGCCAGCCATGGGTACATTCAGTTACTACCCATTTATGGACACCCTGTTTGGTTTGATGGATGATAACTAATAGGATGTGAGAAGCTACAGTAAATGTTCTACTCTTGACCCCTAAGGAGCATGTTATCTGCAAGCAAGGAGTAAGCTCAAGGAAATGAGGAATTTAGAGATTAGTACTTTATTTCTGGATACTACTGAGCTGAAGCTTGCAGTAAGTAGATTACAAGTATTAACACTGGAAGTGAACATCTTTTTTTGGCTCCGTGTTGTGACACTACTAGTAACTAAGAAGGTTGTGGGCTGAATATTGTAGTAAGGATGTAATAGTAAATGCCACTTTCCTTGTAGAGGACAGAAACTTTTAGAAGATCTCATTACTTTTTTTTTGTAAACGATGTTCCATGAATCCAAGGCTTGTAAAAAGTGTATTATCCGCTGGTCACTAACTATATATATATATATATATATATATATATATATATATATATATATATATATATATATATATATAATATATATAATATTGGTCTAAAGGATATCTTTTAAAGATGCTACATATTGATTGTAATGTGTTTTACCAGCACATACAATGCATTTGGAAAGTCCTCTCACACTCATCTTTTTCGCCATTGATTTGCACTAGACATGAGTGAAACTCAAGCACGCTCTGATTCGGACAAACCATCAACATTTGATTACTGGTCGCTAAAGAAGATTGATGCAGCCCTAAGGGCCCTTTAACACATAGATATGTGACAGATCTTTTAAGCCAAAACCAGGAAAAGACTTTAAACACAGAACAGGTCATGAAGGAAAGACTGAGATTTCTCCTCTCTTCAAATCATACCTGGCTTTGGTATCAAAATCTGTCAGATATCTGTGTGTATAAAAGGACCCTAAGGCTGCCCGGAACACCTAGATAAAGTCATAAGCTGTATCCATGTTTACCAGGACTTCCTAGGACTGCACCCCCCAACCCCCGACCCCCCCCCCCCCCCCAAAGCACTTGTACCTTTTGGATAGCTGATTTTAATCCAAGATCTGTCCTGGGGTCCGTTCGGCAGGTGATGCAGTTATTGTCCTAAAAAAAAAAACACTTGCAGCCCTGTCCTAGAGTATCTGTGCCCTAACTTTGCACCACCCCTCCATCCCCCCTCCCTCCACACCCTCTTCATCATTAGTAATGCCACTGGCAGAATTTTTTTCTGTTCCTCTGCAGTGAACATTGCACAGGTGCCTTAATGATCCAGCCCATGTGCCGTGTTCTCACAGCTGATGAGTAGGAGACTATTTGCCTGGGACATTCCTTATGATGAGGAGGGACAGAGAGGTGGTGCCAGCCTAATGCACAGACACTCTAGACCACGGCCATTTGACACAGGGCTGCAAGTTTAAAAGTTGTTTTTTAGGACAATAACTGCATCACCTGCCAAACGAACCCCAGGACAGATCTTTAAAGCAGCTATCTGAAGTTACAAGCGGTTTGAGGTGGGCAGATTGTGGGTATAGAGTCGCTTTAAGGTTCTCTTATCTCTAATTTGCACTCAATACCCTATAATGAGAATGTGAAAACAGAATTCTATAAAAAAATTGCTAATTTATTAACCCTTTCACGACCTGGAGCCATTGATTCCTCCATGCCCAGGTTGTTTTAGGATATCAGCTTATGGGATCATATTGATCCCATAAGCTGATGTCCCTGTGTCTGCCGCCTCTCCTCTGTCCCGTGCCGCTGTTAGTCTTGTGACAGCAGCAGGGAAGAGAGTGGAGGGGGTAGAGCTCACGGCCACACGCCAGGCACGGTTCTGGGGCTGAGAGTTGCGGCGGGTCGCCGGCTATCACTGATAGCCGGGACCCGCTGCGGATGACACAGCCACAGCTGCTGGAGTCGGAGCTAGTTTTGGCTGGAGCAAAAATGTACCGACTCAGTCTCCAGCTTTAAAAAAATCTTTAATAAATGTAGAATTGAATTTTGATATGAACTTTACAAGTTTTGCTCATGAATATATTACATAAGGGTGGTCATGGAAAAGTTGTCGGTCACTATTTTTGGCAGTTTGTTTCTGAGCTGGAAGAGTCCATTGTGTGGGGGGAGATCTGTGCTGGTCTCTTTCTGGATGCTGGATGACTGTATATAAGCAGCAGTGTAATATGAAGATATCCAGTGTAATATAGAGGAGGAGGAGAAGACATAAGTAGTGTAGCAGTAACCTCTGTCCTCCAGTGTGGTGTTTTCTCTCTGGGAGAATATTGTGTGTTTTTCTTCAGTGTTCTATGGCTGCAGTAGGCTGTGTGTGCTATGGCTTGCAGTAGGCTGTGTGTGTGCTATAACTGCAGCAGGCTGTGTGTGTATGCTATAGCTGAAGCAGGCTGTGTGTGTATGCTATAGCTGAAGCAGGCTGTGTGTGTATGCTATAGCTGAAGCAGGCTGTGTGTGTATGCTATAGCTGAAGCAGGCTGTGTGTGTATGCTATAGCTGAAGCAGGCTGTGTGTGTATGCTATAGCTGAAGCAGGCTGTGTGTGTATGCTATAGCTGAAGCAGGCTGTGTGTGTATGCTATAGCTGAAGCAGGCTGTGTGTGTATGCTATAGCTGAAGCAGGCTGTGTGTGTATGCTATAGCTGAAGCAGGCTGTGTGTGTATGCTATAGCTGAAGCAGGCTGTGTGTGTATGCTATAGCTGAAGCAGGCTGTGTGTGTGTGTGTTATAGCTGAAGCAGGCTGTGTGTGTGTGTGCTATGGCTGCAGCAGGCTGTGTGTGTGCACTATGACTGCAGCAGGCTGTTTGTGTATGCTATAGCTGAAGCCGGCTGTGTGTGTGCTATTGTGTGCCCCCACATTCTATATCACTGTGTGACACCTCTCTATCACTATGTGTGACCCCCTGTATATCACTATGGCTGACCTCTATATTACAGGTATCTGGCATTGTTAGCAGTGTTTCTTTAAGTATGGTGAATATTTAGTTAGAAACATAGAAGACTGTCAGCAGGAAAAGACCACCTACTCCATCTAGTCTAGTTGTGAGTAGTTCAGGACATGGAGGCTGGAGATAAATCTGCTTTATATACAGTATTTCTTTATTGCCTCAAAAGTTGCCCCAGGATCATGTAGGACATTAGGGAGAAGCTGCTAAACCAGTGTGATAAATAACTTCCCTGGTATATGACCGGCCATTTATGAAGGAGCCGGAGTCGGGAGTCGGAGTTGGTCCTGATCAACTCCGACTCCTGAATTTTGAGTCGGAGCTGCGGCTTACCAACTCCACAGCCCTCGTGGAGCGGCGGGAGGAGGTTAAAGCGTAATACATAAGTATTCCGTCCCTCTTGCTGGGACTTGAAATTTTAAGACTGTGCTGTCTGTATAGACCAGACCACCATGGCCAATGAACAGGACATGGCATGCCTCGAAAAGCTTTTTCAACATGTTTTCACCATTTTCATTATGGGGTATTGAGTGCAGAATAATGGGGAGAACTTTTTCTTTTTTATTTAGTTCACACACGACTGCGTCTTTGTAATAATTTCCAGGCTGTGTCCTCTGTGTGTAAAGGTCAGTGCTATTATTTCTTACAGGATAAAGGACAGGCTTTGTGCTAGCTGCATTATATTTTTATCTAGACTGTGGTGCAATAAGACACTAGTGACGGGATAAATGCTTCCTTTGGACATTTAATCTTTTTAGCTTACTAAAAGATGATAAATTTAAACTGGTTGAGGTTCTGTAAAGGAAACCTGTCAGAGATATTTTATGTTACTCGAACCTTGGGCGTAAAACAGGGATGAAAAATTAAACATTCAATGGATTACTTTGAAACACTGGAGTGTTTCGGAAAAAATGTATAGTTTAAAGGTGAGCCAGGCCTGGGACAAATGGTGAAACTGTACAACTGTCCACCAGCTTACCCTGCTCTTCAGGTCGCTCCTTATACATTGGGTGGGAAGTAGAGTGTGGAGTGCCAGTCTCCTTGACTTATCACACCTGGCTGGTCTTTAAACTCTAATCTCTCTGATATGCTGCAACATTTCAGATTAAATAGCTCATTGTAAGCAAAACCCCTCGATGGTCACAGGTGAGGTATTGCAGAGCCACTCTCCCTGTATTAAAATTTTATTGTTTTAAATGTAACTTTCTAAAATTAGTATTTGATTTTATTAGACTATTACAGCCCTGCAATGATGGGTCTTAAAATTGACCAGGAGGTGCTTGGGGATCTGGTGAAGATAAAGATCCCAGCTGTAGCGGCATTAATAGACCAGCACGAGGTGATGTGGACCCTTCTGGTTTCCCGGTGGTTTATCTGTTTGTTCATTGATATACTTCCAATAGAGGTAAGTGCACCTTATGGTTCTGCTAGGTTTATTGTTGGATATCCTTTTTTATTGTTTTGAATAAAGGATATAAAGCGTATAAACTGTGATGGTAGTGTTATATTGTTACACAAGCATTACATTGTATCATGGCAAAACAATTACTGAAATAACTAATGCAATGTGACCATCAAGGTACAATCATACCAGGACAAAATGGAGAACAGCATTAAAAAGGCCCAGTAGTTGACAATAATCTAGGTAACCAGCACCCTAATGTCAGAGGTCAACCTTATTGTATAGGTTAGGCCTGTCTAAGTTACAATTTAAACATATTTAAGAAGAACAGAGAAAACATTAAAAACTTATAAACAATAAAAAGGAGGAAAACAAAGGGAAACAAATAAGCAGGGATGGGTACTTTGGGCAAGCAAATAAATGGAATCGGTAAGCTGTATTTACTGCGGCAGACATTGCTGGATACCTGTTAAAGTGACCCTGTCATCCCCTTTTTGCATTATGACTTCTCTTTACAGGTGTAAAAGGTAAATGTTGCAGTTTTCATACCTTATTTTATAGTGCTTGTTCCAGTAAAAAGTGATCTTTTATCATCTGTTTTATCACACTGTTGGGGCTTCACGGCCCGCAGCACCACTTATCACATCCCCACCGTAGGCCATGTCAAATGGGATTCTCCCTAAGGGTACAAACCCACACACCGTATTCACAGCAGATACGCAGCAAAAACGCAGCAAATTTGGTGGTGCAGATTTGATGCTGTGTCCAGTTATTTAGATCTAATCTGCTGCGTATTTGTTGCGTGTTTGTTGCGTATTTGCTGCGTATCACAGCAGTAAATAAGCTGCGTATACGGTGTGTGGGTTTGTACTCTTAGGGTACAAACCCACTTGACGTATTTGCTGCGTGAATCAGTCTTAAAAATAAGCAGGCAAAACGCAGGTTGGCTTTATACGATTGTTCTGCGTTAAAATACGCAATTGCGTATTTTTGAAGCATGAAGCTTGTTGTTAGCAAAGCATCAGTTGTTAACAACCTGTGTGAAAAACGCATGTAGCTTCATGCTTCAAAAATACGCAATTGTATAGAACAATTGTATAGAACAAACAGAACAATTGTATAAAGCCAACCTGCGTTTTGCCTGCTTATTTTTAAGACTGATTCACGCAGCAAATACGTCAAGTGGGTTTGTACCCTTAGGGATACCCTGCAAAACACACACACACACACTCTACTGTGAACAATAAGTGCTTAAACTGAGAGGCTTGAGAACAATTTACAATGATTTTGAGGTCGGCTCAAAAGGTGCGATCGACATGCAAACAAATTTTCGTTACTCATTTGATCATTGCCGCGTTTACACCAGAAGATTATTGCTTTAATTCCAACAATGTAACAGTTCTTTGCACAATAATTGGCTGTGAAAAAGGCCCTTACAGATCGTCCAGCAGCCCCTTTTCAGCTCCCCGTGGCATATCCTACTTGCTGTCTGTACGTGTAATAACACAGGTAGCAAGCAGGGAACGAGGAGGAAGCGATATTGTGGTCTGTAATACGGCCTTTATGCACCAGGGTTTCTAGAGCCATCCCCACAGACCATTTTTATTGGTCCTGCAGCATTAACTTGTTGGTCTACTAGTTCAAGAAAATTTTTTAGTCTATGATCTAATAGTAATTTTCCTAGTTATAAGTTGACCATTTTTGTCAATGGAAGTCCAGATGTTATCAAAATTAAAATCATGTGTTTTTTCTTGGCTGAAATGAATAATGGCCTATTTAGAGGGTATGCCATCAATGGCTGATTGGAACTGAATTAGTTGTTTGGGAGAGCAGCAGTGCTGAGGTTACACAGTGAATGGGGCTGGCCATAAATCATTCAGTTCACTCATTGTATCTGTACACCTCGATTCGACAATCTAAGGGTCCTTTACGCAGAAAGATTATTGGACAGATTATCTGCCAAATATTTGAAGCCAAAGCCAGAAACAGACTAGTAGCTGAGATCATGTCATAAAAGAAAGACTGAGATTTTTACTCTTTTTAAATCCATTCCTGGCTTTGGCTTCAAATCTTCAGATAATCTTTCTGTGTAAATGGACCCTTAATGTTCATGGTTTCCTAGGGCACAAAAATATATAAAAAAAAAATAAAATAAAAAATAAAAACCCTCTCAGGTTAAAATCACCACCCCCTTGTAGACATAAAAATAATAAATATATTTGGTATCGCCACGGTGTGGAATTGTCTGAATTATTCATATATAATATTGTTAATCCTACACTGTGGATTTCGTAAAATCACATCTTAGATTGAATTTAATTTATAATTGATCAAAAAGTCCCATCTATACCAAAATGCTGAGGATACAAACCATCTGTCTTTCAGAAGTAAGAATTTGCTCTGGTGCCACCAACTGGCAGTAGCTTCCTTGTAAATCAATATTTCATCACCTTTTGTGCTGCCTTACCAAGGAAACATTGGCGCAGTCCTCTGTGGCTTCTTACCATCCCAACAGCCTTGACATTATGACAGATGATTTTCAGAAAAAATGTAATTCCAAAAAGAAGATAAGCCATCTGTAAGTTGTGTTTGGGTTCAGAGGAAAAGGCTGGCTGGCAGAAAAGCCTTTGACTTGGGTGGTACCAGAGAGTAAGCTCTTTCCCTTTTTGAGAAGATCTTCCTTGCATACTTTTTCAGAGTTTTGTAAGTTCCATAAGACTCAACAAGCCATCTTGGCAGTCCCATCAAGGAGACACACAACCCACTCAGACCTTACTCCCCAGTGGAGGAGAAAGCAGGGAATCCAATTAAAAGTCTACTTCCGAGCTTAGCTGGAAGAGCATTATTGCAGCAGATCAGTGTCTTCATGTTTTTTCTATTCTAAAATGTATTTATATCCAGTGAATTGAGTAATGATAGATGTCTGGCAGCGGTTTATCTCCTGCAGTAACACACACTATCCTCTTACTGTTGGAGAAAGTCAGGACATCCCACATTAGTTTGTTAGCAGACTCCACTAAAATGTCTGGGTACCTTTTAAGATCATCAGTATCTTTTATCTCTATTGTTCATGTTACTAAATAAAGAATAGTATAAAAATCTTAAGCTAAACCTTCCGGCTTCAAATACCATAAAATACGGAATACATAATTTTGACAGCAAAGATTAGGTAACTTCCGAATGGATCTATAGAACGGTCTCATGCTCTGTTTTTATTTCTAAAGTCTATAAATGAAGGTGGTGAAACGAGTTCATGATATGCGAACAGCTATTCCCTATGTACAGTATATTCTGCTGTCTGGGACCAGAGGCCTGGACTTGGTATATGTGCAGAGGTTACATGCATGTATTGTACCTTTTTATTTAGAAGAATTGCGTGTTTTTGTTCTGTTGTGTACTATAAGCATATAATATTGCTGTTGTACTTCACAGACTGTACTACGTATTTGGGACTGTTTATTCTATGAAGGATCAAAAATCCTTTTTCGTGTGGCCTTAACACTAATAAAGCATCACCAAGCTTATATTTTGGAAGCAAAAAATTTCCCAGACGTGTGTGACAAGTTCAAAGACATAACAAAAGGGAAGCTGGTTACAGAATGTCACCTCTTCATGCAGGTATGGGAAGAAAGTGTGAGAACTGTATGTGCCAATATATACAAATTTCAACCGGTGTCAAGTACTACTGTATATACCATCTACTGCAATATGTTGAGGGTGTGTTGCTGGGTGGTGTAGTGCAACCTTAGGTTACAGAAGGTGAGCCCTGTCTGTCACGGTGGGGTCCGAGGGTGCCGGGGCCCTTCTCCTCTCAGCATACACACGAGGGAATATTTTTTATAAAAGTCTTAACACAGTAGCGGTGAAAGTATATGGAAACTTTACTTGAAGGATAACAATGTACAATCCAATACAGGGGCATCTGATGATGAATATCTGCTGGCTTGATCAAAGTCCTTAGCTTCAGGGGGGAGGGTTACCTTGGTTACTATAACTTGGACTTAGTGGATTGATATTAATAGGTAGACAGACCTGTTCCAGGGACTTTGCGGTTACCAGCCTTTATAAGGTATGTGTGAATAGGTACTTAAAGTTACTGAAGAGACTTGACGCTGTCAACGCTCGCTGGCAAGCAGGAGGAAGACGCATCAACACACTGACTTGAGAGCCAGGAAGATATGGATGGTGAATGGGTGACCCTCTAACACTTCACCAATCCGACAGCAGGCACTAGTAAATACAGAGGATGTCCTGCTGAGACTTTGAGGACACGTATTGATCCTTATGGCTGTCTGGAAACAGGTTAGGGGGTTGGGTATCAAGTCTGACAGGATTACTGAGGTAATGCAGGGAGGTTAGATGTGACTCTGGCAAAGCCAGACTACCAACTGTCAAGACCGCACAGCCCTCTGGGTAGAAGGTGGGCGGGGCCAGCTTTCCCCTGGCCAATCACTAGAGTCTGATAGGTTGCAGGGGAGGAGCACTGATCAAACTCAACACTTGTTTCATTAGACATTAATACATAACTACTAGAGATGAGCGAACCGGGTTCGGGTTAGAGTCCATCCGAACCCGAACAATCGGCATTTGATTAGTGGTGGCTGTCTGGAAAACATGGATACAGCCAATGACTATATCCATGTTTTCCACCTAGCCTTAGGGCTTTATCCAACTTCAGCAGCCACCGCTAATCAAATGCCGAAAGTTCGGGTTCGGATGGACTCGAGCAGGCTCAAGGCTCGCTTATCTCTAATAACTACATATTAAATAAATATATGGCAGAAAACAATGCTAATTTTAAATACCACCACAAAAGAGGCTAGGAAAAAGAAACAAATACATAGGCCCCAATACAGACAGTCTAGGGTTGCCAATGGCAACAATATACCTCCAGACGCCTGACAATAAATACTGTTCTGGGCCTTACATATACATTATCATGGTCACACAGAAACTCCAGGGTCCTCTATTCTTTCAGTTTGGTCCAACAAATATCAGTTTCCAAAGAGCACTGTTTCCTATAGGTCAGCGATGGCTAGCTTCCGACATTCTAGCTGTTGCAAAACTGCAATCCCTCTTAAACCTGGGCAGCCAAAGCCATATTTTAGGTTGTCTAGGCATGGTGGGAATTGTAGTTTTGCAACAGCTAGAGTACCAAGGTTAACCGTCACTGCTTTAGGTGCTCAAAGGGAATGTGTCATCTGTAATTCATGTTTTAAATTGCTGACATTGTTAGACAAGGAAACACATGGTACCTTTCATATATCTGTCTGTGCTTCCATATTGTAGAAAAATGCTTTAACACTCTGGAAAAGCCTCTAAAGCCGCTACGGACGATAATCGTCCCGTGGAATAGAGTGCAACGATCGTTGCAGTCGCTTGTTTTTTAACATGTTGAAAAACAAGCGACTGATATAGCAGCGATCTGCTGCCGTCGCTCCGTTGATCCTATGGGCTGCCCGGACGATCAGCGATCACCTGGGCAGCTCCCCGCCGCCCCTCCCGCACCCACCCGCTCGCTGCAGCCGCACTGCAGAGCGCTCGTTTGCTCCTCTAGACCAGCGTTTCCCAACCGGGGTGCCGCGGCACACTGGTTTGCCGGGAGAACCCGCCAGGGGTGCCGCGGGATCCCGGTGGGAAATGTGCGCTGTCTCTTTAAGCATCCCGAGAAGCTGCAGCCGTGCAGCTCCTCGGGATGCACGGATCACTTTCATGTTCCGAACATTAAAGTAAGCAGAATATAGGAGCAGGAAGTGTCAGCGTCCTGCTCCTATATTCGCTCCCATAGGCTGCCGGCACTTCATACCAGCAGCCTATGGGAGGCCGGGACGTGACCTCTCCGGCAGGCGTGATGATGTGACGTCATCACGCCTGCCGGAAGTCCTGTCCCCGCGGCTCGCAAGATGGAGCCAGAAGAGGAGGAGGAGAGCTTCTGCCTGCAGCCACAGCGCGGATTAGGTGAGTAGGATGTTTTTGTTTTTTTTTTTGTTTTTTTTTTTAGGGGCAGAGCAGGGGCATTATTAGTTCATGGGGGCACCTCTGGGGGCATTATTAGTGTATGGGGGCACCTCTGGGGGCATTATTAGTTCATGGGGGCACCTCTGGGGGCATTATTAGTGTATGGGGGCACCTCTGGGGGCATTATTAGTTCATGGCGGCACCTCTGGGGGCATTATTAGTTCATGGCGGCACCTCTGGGGGCATTATTAGTTCATGGCGGCACCTCTGGGGGCATTATTAGTTCATGGCGGCACCTCTGGGGGCATTAGCTCATGGGGGCACCTCTGGGGGCATTATTAGTATATGGGGGCACCTCTGGAGGCATTATTAGTTCATGGCGGCACCTCTGGGGGCATTATTAGTTCATGGCGGCACCTCTGGGGGCATTATTAGTTCATGGCGGCACCTCTGGGGGCATTATTAGTTCATGGGGGGCACCTCTGGGGGCATTATTAGTGTATGGGGGCACCTCTGGAGGCATTATTAGTTCATGGCGGCACCTCTGGGGGCATTATTAGTTCATGGCGGCACCTCTGGGGGCATTATTAGTTCATGGCGGCACCTCTGGGGCATTATTAGTTCATGGCGGCACCTCTGGGGGCATTATTAGTTCATGGCGGCACCTCTGGGGGCATTATTAGTTCATGGCGACACCTCTGGGGGCATTATTAGTTCATGGCGGCACCTCTGGGGGCATTATTAGTAAATGGGGGCACCTCTGGGGGCATTATTAGCTCATGGGGGAACCATTAGCTCATGGGGGCACCTCTGGGGGCATTATTAGTTCATGAGGGCACCTCTGGGGGCATTATTAGTTCATCACAGCAGGGGATCCTACATACAGGGGGCATCCCTCATTCCTACTCGCTTTACTGCACATAACACCAAACAGCGCAGTTACTTTGGGAGCCGACAGGAGGGAGAAAGGAAAGGAAGTTGCTAGAAATGTGCGGAGCCTAAATTGTGTGTCTCGCAGGTTCTGAAGAGATGAAAAGTAGCTGGAAGAAATCATCATGGAGGACTGGACTTGATGGAGAGGAAAAGGGAAAGTGATGCCTCAGATCAAAGAAGACGTCACCTGTGAGTCCCTGTATGGCGGTTTTCTTATTTTGTAGAACATTATTTAGTAGGGGTGCCCCGAGGAATTTTTTTTCCCCAAGGTGTGCCCCGAGGTGGAAAAGGTTGGGGAGCACTGCTCTAGACGACCCGTGAAATAGGGGCCATTAGACTTTCTAACCAAAATCCTAAATATCTACAAGCTGGAATGTCTCCTGTCTCCACCCCCATCCCCCCTTTCTGCTTGGTTGACACCTGGAATCTGAGTCCCATTTTTCTACATACTAGAATTAGACAGATATATGACCACCAGGTGTCTCCTTGACCTAACAGCTAACAGTGTCAGTGGGTTGGAATGTGAATTACAGCTGACAGATTCCCTTTAATATCACAGACACAACCAAATAACATGTTCATGCCAAAAATAGAGATCAGCGACCCTGGAGCATGCTCGAGTCGATTAGCTGGGGCTGCTGAAGTTGGATAAAGCCCTAAGGCTATGTGGAAAACATGGATATAGTCATTGGCTGTATCAATGTTTTCCACATAACCTTAGAGCTTTATCCAACTTCAGCAGCCACCGCTAATCAAATGCCGATCGTTCTGGTTCGGATGGACTCGAACCCGAACCTGGTTCGCTCATCTCTAGCCATAAAATTAAAAGCCTATGGCTGTATCCATGTTTTTCAGGATTCCCTAGGGCAGCATCCAACTTCTGCAGTCGCCAGGAATCAAACACTGAGCAACAATGCCACACTCAAACACTTTGATCCGCTCAACACTAATTACAAAAATTCAAATAATGAACTTGCTCAATATTTACCACCTGCTTTTGTAAAATACAACCGTTTTTTTATCTGTTTACACTTTTTTATTTTCACTAAAATTGCAGTTGTACTTAGCTTTTGTTTTACTATATGTACCTAGCCTAAAAATGAAAGGTGACCTCTTTCTACTTATGTCTAGATAGTCATACAAAACACAAACTACTGAATTTACATAGCTAAAAATATATCTTGTTAATTACATTGTATGTATATAAAAAAAAGAAAAAACATACATTAAAATGACAGTGGCAGTCCTGGAGGATATCAACTATAACAAAATCGCACACCTAAATTCCAACCAGAAAACCATATAGTAGGATTAAAAACAAATGTACACAATGGGGGACATGTATCATCCGGCGTTTTTTTTTTTTTTGCCGTTAAGAGCCGATTTGCGAATATTTTATTCGCAAAATGGACGATTGCGAATAAAATATTTGCAAATCGGCTCTTTACGCCGGGGGGGGGGGGGGGGGGGGGGGGGGGGGGGGGGGGGGGCCCGGGGGGGGTGGCGGAGTATGGAGGGGGCAGAACGGGGGCGTGGACTCATAGTCCGCGCGATTTATCTTCTTTTTTTATTTTACGCCAAAAACCTACTCCAGTCCTCAGTTGGCGTAGGTTTTCGGCCGTGCGCACCGGCTCGCATGGGATTTATGTAGAGGCAGTCCGCCTCTACATGAATCTCCGTAGCGCCGGAGATGCGGGGGAATTTTTAAGTCCGGCGCAGATAAACGCCGGACCTAATAAATGTCCCCCAGTGAGTTTAAATCTCTATCAGTAGGGACCAAAAATAACAAATATCAATATAAAGTGCAGTCTGGTCATACTGAATACTAATCACAAGTGAATCCCTATTTAGTCTAAACTAAGTAATTTACCTCACTCTGGTTTGGGAATAGGTTGTTGCTACTTACATTGTATATTTAAGTTAGATTCCACTGGGACGCCACCACCTCGACACGCCTTTCGTGACCTTCCTCCGGTGGTATCTACTTATATTTAGAACCTAAACTAGAACATCTGTACAGAAAAAAGCTATGTTCCCTATGCTATTTTTTTATTTTTTTTTTTGCTTATAACAAAAAGGGTGTTTATTCAATATATACAATTATGTACAAAAATTCGATTTCTCCGACACAATTATTAGTTCAGTAGGAAAAAATGCACCGTGTCGTGCTCTACTTTCCCTACATAAATCAGTTAGTCCTGTCCGGTCCAGTCCGTTCCCTGATCCGTCAGAGGGACCAATCACCAGAAACAAAAAAACTATTTGCAGTACACTGTACAAATGTTACAGTATCAATGTTCACCAGCGTCATAAAGTATATCAGGTGGAGCAATGTCCATACCAACAGACCCATCCATATATTAGTCAACGTGGTCCCTGTGTCGGCAACAATAGTTGTGTTTGCACTCCAGTCCTTAGACATCAACACCTCGATCCAACGCGTTTCAGCCACCTGTTATGGTGACCTCATCAGGGGTCGCCGATGCATACAATAACATTGATTACATTAATTTGCACAGTTAACCAGCCGTGCCATGCCACAAATCGGGACGGCCACAGCCACCCACCGCCCGGAGAACGGCCAGAGGGCAGGCCACATGCAGCAGCGGCCGACACGGACCAAACTCCCTCCAAGCTCCCACACAAGGGTGAGTGCCTGGAGGTCTGGGAGGCGCCCGCAAAGCCGCGCCCCCTCCACGCGCCCCGCGGCTCCGCAGCCACACACTCTGCCACTGCAGAGCCACGGGACGCACAGCAGAAGCACAGCTCCGCGGGGACCCCCCGGGCACCCACCCCTGCACAGGAGCCCGGTCCCTATGCTATTTATAAAGGGGTGACAGAGCTGACATATTCCCTTTAACATCCCATGTGCACCCTCCAGCCCATATAAATGCCTGTTTGAGCACTGAGGCATAATTGCATGGAAGCCATGGTGCAGCGGAAACAAATCGGGGTTTGCTACTAACCACTTCATCTAACTAAACCTATTTGTTGTATATTAGTAAAATACACAGTAATAAATAAATTATTCTTGTATTACAGAAAATCTTCACAGAACCCGGAAGCTTGTCAAGAAGTACAATCTCTAAGTTAAGAGAGCAATGTCACGCACAGTTACTTACTCAGGAATAATGGACAACTGACTGTAACCACTGGCACATTCCATCAATGTAATATTTGCACTGATACCCCCTTTCATGTCTGGCACAGCAGCTTGGTACAAAGTATGTTGTATTCTAGGCAGTGAATGGTTAAAGAAGATTTCCACCCAAAACCAAAAAATTCAGTTTTCTTTCCCTACAGAGATATAGTTTTTGTATACAGTTAGTTGGATGTTAGCTCTTCTCGCAGGCCATATTGCAGCCATATTGGTTGCCATTTAGTATAATACATTTAAACCAATACTGACAAAGGACATATTTAAAGGCACTCTGTCACCTTCAACCCACCCTCCTCAAAACCCTAAACTAAAGTCACCTGTAAGTAGGATAAAGGATGCTGATTCCAAATCTGAAATTTGTAGCTTTCTACTCCTTTTTATTTCCTAGCTGTAAGCCTGCAAACTGGGCATAGAGAAGACTGCCTAGCTCCAGAATATAGTGGAGAGGACTACTTAGACTGCTTCATTTGTGGCTTATAGCAAAGGAATGCAAGAACGTAGAAAGATACAAATTTCAGATATAGAAGCAGCGTTGTATACTCTACTCCTCTATAATCTACTGATGATAACTTAAGTTTAGGGGGTATTTTGGAGGTGACTGAGTCCCTTTAAATCTTTGTAAGTAGATAAGAATGATCAAACTGTGGCTCTTCCAACTTCTGTGTTGCTAATTTATGACAATTTTTTGCATTTTGAGTGGGAATCTTCTTTCTTTCCTCCTCCCCCCCCCCCCCCCTTCTCTTAACAGAGAATGCTGACTGTTAGCACAGGCCATTGGCTTGTCCTTAAGTGCTTAAACAACCCTATTGTACTGTAATTGGTAGAACTGACCAACTTTTTTCAGATTCTTTTAGAATAATACAGATGAAACCAAACTAAACCTGTATTGTGTACACTACCGGTTAAATCAACTGAATTTGTATTAAAATATTTATTACCATCTGTGTTGCAAAGTTTTTCACTTTTAGGGTGTGTTCACACTGAGTAAAACAGGCGGAATTCTGCGGTGGAGCCCCCTGCACTGAATCCTGCCTGCCTCAGTATGCCAGTGGGAAGCCTTGTGCGCCTCCGCTCAAAGAATTGACGTGTCAGTTCTTTGAGCGGAGTCACGCAAGGCTTCCCATTGACACACTGAGGCAGGTGGGATTCTGCACTGGGGCTCCACTATGGAATTCCACCTATAGTGAAATAAAAACCTGAAATAAAAATTAATTTAGAAAAAACATTAATAGAAAACTTAGGAAATAAAATTAAACTAATTGTTAGAGCAGATGTTATGCCTGCAACTAGTAATTTGGCTGGGGAATGGATATGTCCAGGAGTCCCACAGAGCGTGCAAATAGCAGTAACCCAGCAAGTCAAGTGCCATTTCATTTAGTAACACATGGAACAAGGGAGCCCCATTCTCATGATTGATGGAGGTCCCAGGCCTTGTTTGACATGTCTGCTCCCTTCCCCAGCAGCGTTTGGAGTACGGATTCCTCTGGGAACAGAGGTTGCTGGCCAGTATTGGTGGCTATTTCTTCAGCAGGGGTAGATGCCCTAGCTGGCAGAATGGTCATCAAACTTGGTGTATCTTTTTCCTTCCTTTTTCCTTAAACTTTCCCATTACCCTCAGAATTCAAAATAGGTTCCTGGTATGGGTCTTAGTTCTCAGCTGGGTTTCTACATGTACTAGAGCAGCTGAAGGAATAAGACCTAGGAGTCTTTTACAGCATACATGATTTTACTAAAATGTGCACAAAGCATGCCAGTGCTGTGTATTATACACTGTACTCCGTGTGTTAGTTTTTCACATAGATATTTTATAATATAGGATATGTAATAATTAGAGATGAGCGAACCGGGTTCGAGTCGATTTGAACCCGAACGATCGGCATTTGATTAGAGGTGGCTGCTGAACTTGGATAAAGCTCTAAGGTTGTCTGGAAATCATGGATATAGTCATTGGCTGTATCCATGTTTTCCAGATAGCCTTAGGGCTTTATCCAAGTTCAGCAGCCACCGCTAATCAAATGCTGAAAGTTCGGGTTTGGATCGACTCGAGCATGCTCCAGGTTCGCTCATCTCTAGTAATAATGCCTCATTTCAACCTCCTAGAGAGGAAAAAAAAACAAGCATCTTTTATAGGCAATCTGTATGAATTCAGTCTGCACAGCCAGGAATATGATGTCTGCACAGAAACTCCAGGGTCACTCACTTCATAAGAAACTAAAACTTTTGTTGTCAGAGATTGTGTGTCACAAGGGGCAGGGGGCGTGATGTCACAGGAGGCTTGGCTGGATCCCTCAATCCCCTGAGTGATTTATCATCTCTGACCAGCCAGAAGCAGCTGCTGCAACTTTAGTGATTGTGCAAAAGTCTGCAGTGAAATTAGGGCTGTATTAACACTAGAGATGAGCAAACCGGGTTCGAGTCCATCTAAACCTATTGATCGGCATTTGATTAGCGGTGGCTGCTAAAGTTGGATAAAGCTCTAAGGTTATCTGGAAAACATGGATACAGCCAATGACTATATCCATGTTTTCCACATAGCCTTAGGGCTTTATCCAACTTCAGCAGCCACCGCTAATCAAATGCCGAAAGTTCGGGTTTGGATGGATTCGAGCATGCTCGAGGTTTGCTCATCTCTAGTTAACACATATTGGTGCCATTGCAGTACTGCAGCGTATTCACAAAAATGATGCAGAAACACAAGTAAATGATGCTAAACGACACTGCCAACCCCACCTGGAGAAAAAAAGGCATAAACCGTATATCCCATGTAAGATAATATCAAATAAAGTCCTTATTGTGAGGCCTAATTTCAAAGATAAAAGATGGCTGATCATAATATGTGCGGAAATGAAAAGAAAAAATTAAATTAAAAAAAAAGTTCTTTACCTTATTCCAATATCGGTGTTATAGGTAGTAACAGTGTGCTGTTTGGGAACACAATCAAATAATAAAGTACTGCAAATAATTTGGTAACAATTAAACTGCAGTGTGTGAACACAGCCTAGATGTTCTGCAACAGCTTTGGGCAGGGTGGAGGATTGTGATGAACAGGTGAGGGAAAGCAATGCATTCTGGAACCTGTAGTACTGAGTACAACTGCTCAACCAGGAAGTACAGAAACACAATACAGAAAAAAAAAATGGATTTTTGGACATTTCAAAACTGGGACAGACTGTTTTTTTTTTTTTTTTTTTTTTTTTTACCTATACCTGGAGTTCCCCTTTAAGGCTGTGTGTTAAAAATGAAACAAAGTGGCGGGGCCTGCTGTTTTGCAATGCCACTTTTTTAGGCTGGATCCACACACAGCATAAAGAATGTGCTGTTGAACCAGTTTGCACACAGTAAAATAAAAGCAAAATACAGTGGTGCCTTGGATTATGAGCATAATTCGTTTCGGGACCGGTTTTGTAATCCAAATCACTCTTAAACCAAAGCAAATTTTACCCTTACGCCCATGACAGCACCCCTGGAGAGGAACTCCCACCGCCGGACAGGAAACCTGAGAACATATAAAAGAAAGACACACCTCTCCATGCCTTCAGTTCAGGTTTCCTGTCCTGCGACCGGGGCCTGGGAATGTGTCTCCCTCTTGGGAGAAGAGAAAAAAAATCAACCTCTCCGTGGCTGCAGGTCCCCCATTGGAAACATCATCCTTGTGGGGCTCCCTGATTGGGGTAAGTCTTCCTGTGGGGAAGCACCCATTAGTCTGCCGAGGGTCCCGGTACTGTCCCTAAAGGCCCCGTACCCCGCGGCTTTGCGGCGGGGTAGAGGTATACGGCCCTGACGTCACTGCCTGACTCCTGCCCGTTGCGCATGCGCGGCCGCAATGACGTCAACACGCTCGACGCGCGGGCCGTGGCAGCGTGGGGGCACGTCACTTCCGAGGTGTACTTAGGAGCCGGGGCCGGAGTCCGATAGTCCACGTGCGTCTGTGGACACCGAGGATCTCTGCAGCCAGCCAGCGATTATCCTGCAGGTATCCAGCCACGCTACCGCTAGCGAGCTCTGCAGTATACCCGGTCACGCTGCCGCCAGCGCACTCTGCAGTTCCAGCTACGCTTCCGCGAGTGCACTCTGCAAACCCGCCAGCATGTCTGACTCTGCGAGGGGAGAGAAAAGACGTGATGATAGAACCTCAAAAGCCAGGACTTCGACTTCGGTACCCGCTTGACCTGGGGTGGTGAGCATATTCCATGTTATATATTCTGTGTATATGCTAACAGGGGCCTTTGGTTTGTATCATAGGAATCCCAGGAAGGGTCTAAAACGGGTAGAAAATCTTCCTCAAAAAAGCATAATTTATAATGTGCGGACTGTAAGCGCCCCCTGGAGGATGGTTACAATAGATCCATATGCCCACAATGTGTAGACCTATTGGTGGCCCAGGAATCCTCAGCACTGGCAGAAACAATAAAACAAATCGTGAGAGATGAGGTCCAGCAATCCCTTAGGGGTCTTATGCCTCCTCAGCCTATCATGCCAGCACAGCCAGTTGCTCCTGCCCAGCCTATTATCCCAAGGTATCTCCTAGACCAGGCGCAAAGTGGGTCCCTACCAGGTCCAAGTCTAGAGGAAGGAGAAATTGATACCCTATATTCCTCAGGCGAGGAGTCAGAGGGAGGCCAGGGCAGGTCCCTATTTCCGGCTGACAAAGCTGATCAGCTGATCAAAGCAATAAGGGCCTCAATGAACATTGAAGAGGTAAAGGAGACATGTTCTGTGGAAGATTCCCTTTATGAAGGCTTAGCGGATAGGAAAGCTCGCACCTTCTCCTTTCATAAAAATATTAAAGACTTAATTAAAAAGGAGTGGGAAAATCCAGATAAAAGATTCTTTATTCCTAAGTCCTTTAAGAGGAAATACCCTTTTGAGGAAGCTGACACAAAAACATGGGATAGAGACCCGGCAATCGATGCTCCAGTGGCAAAAATGAAGACACATTTGAAGACATCAGTTACCTCCCTGACCCCATGGACAGGAAGGCGGAATACTATAATAAAAGGGTTTGGGAGTCGGCCACGGGGGCCCTAAGAACGAGTGTAGCATCCACATGTGTGGCAAGAGCACTCAGACTATGGTTGTCCAAAATACAGGACCAAATCCCAGATGACTCTCCAGTCTCTAAAATAAAAGAAGACCTCCCAGTACTTGTAAAAGCAGCAGACTTCCTAGCAGACGCATCAGTAGATGCAATCAAAATGTCCTCAAAGGCTGCAGCCTTATCAAACTCAGCAAAAAGAGCACTTTGGCTAAGATCTTGGAAAGGAGATGGTGCCTCCAAGAATAAATTGTGCTCAATCCCCTGTAATGGTGAGCATTTGTTTGGCCCAATATTAGACTCTAGAGACTCTAGTGCTAGAGAAGGCATCAGATAAGAAGAAAGGCTTTCCTGTAACTCAAAAGCCTCAGCAGTCATTTTGGAACAAAAAGCAATTTAGGAGTCCTTTTCCCCAAAATCAGAATAATAAAAAATTTAGAATCCCAGGGAAAGGAAGAGGCTTCCTCTTTAACTCCGATAACAAACAAAAATCCACCCAACAATGACTGGTGTCCGGTGGGGGGATGTCTGTCCTACTTCGCCCAGGCATGGAGGGACATTTCCTCCAGCCCTTGGGTGCAAAATACGATTTCCCGGGGTCTGCTCTTTCAAGAGTGAGTTTCAAGAGAGAATTCAAGAGTGTCCCGGGGGACAGATTTTTTTTCCCACCGGTCGCATGTCAGATGTTCAAAAGCAAATAGCATTAGAGAAAGAAGTCATTTCTCTAATGGCGAAAAAAGTCCTGGTACCAGTTCCTCCTTCGGAGAAAGGAAGGGGGTTTTATTCACCCCTCTTCCTGGTCAAAAAACCAGATGGTTCTTATCGGACCATAATAAATTTGAAGGGACTAAACAAATTTCTTTTATACAAAAAGTTGAAAATGGAGACGATAAAGTCTGCAATCTCCCTCCTTTATCCCAATTGTTTTATGGCATCAATAGATTTGGAGGATGCCTATTATCACATCCCAATCCATGCATCCCACCAAAAGTTCTTGAGGGTAGCCGTATTCATCCAAAATCACTGGGTTCATCTATAGTACAAAGCACTCCCGTTTGGGGTCTCCCAAGCCCCAAGGGCTTTTACAAAAGTAGTGGCAGATATGGCAGTATTCATAAGATCAAAAGATGTCCTGCTAATACCCTATCTGGACGACTTCCTGGTAGTGGCAGAATCTTATTCCATCCTACTGTACAACTTGGAGCAGGTGTCCCAAATAATAAGAACACTAGGATGGAATATAAATTTTAAAAAATCACACCTAACCCCTTCCCCCCAGTGTGTTTTTCTGGGTGTTCATCTGGACTCCACCCAACAAAAATCCTTCCTCCCAGCAGCAAAACAACAGTCAGTAATGGTAAGGGTCCAAGAGTTACTCTTAAACAACAGGCCCACCTTCAGACAAGCAATGTCTGTTCTGGGATTGTTAACATCCTGTATCCCGGCAGTGAAGTGGGCACAGTTCAGAAGCAGGGCCCTACAGACAGACATATTTGGGAAGTGGGACGGATCCCAGGGATCACTAGACACTCTATTCCTACTATCAGCAGTAGCCAGGAGGTCATTACTATGGTGGCTAGTACCCCAGAACCTAACCAGAGGAGTGCAGTGGTCTCCACAGGGGATGTTTCGAATCACTACAGACGCCAGCCCTTGGGGGTGGGGAGCACATTCCCAACAAAATTACTTACAGGGAGAGTGGCCGGACCATATAATAGATTTATCTTCCAACTACAAGGAGCTTTTGGCAATACATCTAGCTCTAACCGGCCTCAAGTCTCAAATCAAAGACAAGAACATACAAATATACTCAGACAATACCACAGCCATGGCATACGTAAACAAGCAGGGAGGCACAAGAGTCCCCTCACTGTCAAATCTGTCACATCAGATATTTCTTTTTGCAGAAGAAAACCTTTCCTCACTTGTAGCGGTCCATCTAAAAGGAAAAGAAAACCGTATGGCAGGCTTCCTGAGCAGAGTGGAGCTGAGCCAGACAGAATGGTCTCTAAACAAGTATGTGTTCAACCTAATAACAAAAAGATTCGGAGTTCCATCTATCGACCTATTTGCCTCCAGAGAAAACAGGAAACTAAAAAGATTCTTTTCTCTGAAGCCAAAAGACTTCCCCACAGCTATAGATGCTTTCGCACAAAATTGGAAGAAAGAAAGGGGGTACGCTTTCCCCCCGTTTCCACTAATTCCCAAAGTCATCAGGAAAGTGAAGGAAGACAGGGCGTTGATAATTCTAATCGCACCCTTTTGGCCCAGGAGACCATGGTTTACGCTCCTAAGAAAACTCTCGGTGGCTCAACCATGGATACTCCCAGACTGGGACTACTTGCTGACACAGGGACCAGTTCAGCATCCAGCATCAACCAAATTGCATCTGACTGCTTGGATGCTGAAAGGTTAATACTCAGGAGACGGGGCATCCAAGACAACGTAATCAATACTCTTCTGGCCAGTAGGAAGAAAGTCACTTCCGAAATTTACCTAAGAACGTGGAAAGCTTTCCTAAATTTCACTAAAGGAAGACAAGATCTTTTGGATAACCCAAATATTTCTTTGATTTTAAGTTTTCTTCAAGCAGGCTTAGAAAAAAAGCTGAGCCCAAATACTCTGAAAGTACAAATTTCAGCCCTTAGTTCTTTTCTTGACTTTAAGTTGGCAGATAATGCCCTTATAAGAAGGTTCATTACAGCAGCCTCAAGGTTGAACCCGCCCAAGAGGATCACGGTACCACCTTGGGACTTGAACTTAGTTTTGGAAGCTTTAACAGCACCACCTTTTTGAGCCCTTACAGGACATCACAATCAAGCTCCTAACCCTAAAAATGACTTTTCTTTTGGCCATAACAACGGCTAGGAGAGTGAGCGAGTTGCAGGCCCTCTCGGCATTTTCCCCCTACACTCAGATTAAAAAAGATAGAGTGGTGATAAAGACCTTGCCGTCCTTCCTCCCCAAAGTGGTATCCGAGTTCCATAAACATCAGGAAATTGTACTACCGTCCTTTTGCGACCAGCCAAGGAACCCAAGGGAAGAAAGGTTTCACAAAATTGATGTGAGAAGATGTCTTCTACAATACTTAGAGGCCACTAAAGATTTTCGGGCATCAGAGAATCTTCTGGTCCAGTTCACAGGGGTGAATAAGGGTAAGATGGCATCGAAACCTTCCATCAGTAGATGGATCAAACAAGCTATATCATTAGCCTATACTAGTAAGGGGGAAACACCCCCAACATACTTTTCAGCACACTCCACTAGATCTGTTTCCACATCTTGGGCAGAAAGGGCAGAAGCAACAATAGACCAAATTTGCAGAGCCGCTACATGGAGCTCAGTACATACATTTTTTAAACACTACAGGCTTCAGTTGAGTCCTCTTTCCGATATGTCTTTTGGCAGGAAAGTCCTCTCGGCTGTTGCCCCCCCCCCCCCCCCCCCCCCCAAAATTTATTTCTATTTTAATTCTCCAGGGGTGCTGTCATGGGCGTAAGGGTAAAAGCAGAATTACTTACGGGTAATTGTGTTTTCATGAGCCCATGACAGCACCCCTTACTTATTCCCATCCTGTATAATTTTGTTATTTAAAACACTTTAGTTAAGCTATGATTAGTTATAGAGGCTCCAGCGGAGTACTTTGATAGAACTGAAGGCATGGAGAGGTGTGTTTTTCTTTTATATGTTCTCAGCTTTCCTGGCCGGCGGTGGGAGTTCCTCTCCAGGGGTGCTGTCATGGGCTCATGAAAACACAATTACCCATAAGTAATTCGGCTTTTCTCATAAGAAATCATAGAAATGCAGACAATTGGTTCTACACCCCAAAAATAATGATTTTTTTTATTCTGAATAACATGTAAAACTAATGAAACAAACATTCAGAAACAGCAGAATATGTGATATTATAAGTTACTGTACAGTAATGGAAAGGATGAAAAACACAAGGGTGGGCACAGACTACAGGGAGTATGAAGGAATGAGCAGGGCAGATGTGGGCACATACATGTATCACTCTCTGTCCGGGGATACCAAACAAAAAAATATAAAAAAATAGAGCGAACTTTACCTCTGATAAAATCATAAATATGTATAGTTAAAAAGGGAGCACAGATGTTACTCACGCTGAGGAGGGGAGTTTTGGAACGCTCCCCTCCACCTCCAGGTTCTCCTTCAGAAAGATCTCAGCAGGCATCCAGATCAGTCTTTGTTTCTTGTAGCTACCTTTCAGCATCTGGAGAGAAACACTGGGATTCCTGTATCGATTTCTCAAGTAAATTAAGGGTTCTGTATACACTTTACTAGGTTTTATTCATAGCCCAATCTCTTTCTCAAGGACAATGTTCAACAAACACACATGCAAGCTTAAAAAGCCCTCCCTTTGCTCCTCCCCCTCATGACCTCATACTGGAACCATTTTACAAAAAAAAAAAAAGGCACAATGTTAAAAAAGGTATAAATACATAAAAACAATAAAGATCTCTATTCTTATCAATGTGGTTACACTCTTTCCAACATTTGGTGTTAGTGTGTTTAGCCTAAAAATCCAATAACTCTCTCGTTTGCATAACTTCGCAAATCTATGTAACTGGCTTTCTATTCTTTCTACTGGATACACTTTCAGCAGGCTGGCGTCGGCATTGTGGAACTGAGCAAAATGTCGTGATACACTATGGTTGGCAAATTTGTGTACTATGTTAAATCTGTTTGTATTTACTCACTTCCTCAGAGTCTGACACGTCCTACCTACGTACTGTAGGCCACAAGGGCACTCCAGTACGTATATAACAAAGTCACTGCTACATGATAAGAACTGTGAAATTGCTATTTCCTCTCCTGACATCTTACTTTTTAGCATTTTTGTTTTGTTAGCAATATTTGGACAGGTTTTACACACTATTTTTCCACATTTGTAGATTCCTGAATTTTTTTTAAAAACTCCCATTTTTAGATTTTTGGGGTTTTAAATTGGGATAAGATGGAGCTATCAGTTGTCCTAAAGTTTGAGATCTTCTAAAAATCATACGTGGGCCCTGGGTCACTGCTTCTGATAAAAAAGGATCTCTAAGTAGAATTTTCCAGTTTTTTTTTCAGAATTTTTTTTAATACTTCTATGGTTACTTGTGAACTTGTGATAAATGAGACTTCTTTTTTTCTCTCTTTCACCTTCTTTTTCCTTCCTGTATTCATTACCTGTAGCTTTCTATCTAAACCCTCTGCTCTTTTCTTTGCTCCTTCAATAATTTTTTGGGGATAGTTTTTTTTGTTTAAATTTTTCTTCCAGTACTTTGGTTTGTTCTTCAAATACTTCCTTTTCTGTGCAGTAGCGCTTTATCCTTAACATTTGACCGGACAGAATATTAGTTTCTCTGTCTGGGGAGAGAGGGATTACAGCTATGAAGAGATTACCTCCACAGTCCTGTCCCTGATGTAAGCCCCAGCCTGGATCTGCTATGATTTGGAAGGTAAGGGAGACTTCCTGGGTCAGAATACAGGGCTGTAGACCCCGCTCTGCAGGCCATGCCCCTCCTCCACTCACGCTCCCACCCAGTACAAGGAGCTCTTAAACCAAAACAATGCTCTTAAACCAAGTCACAATTTTGAAAAACTGTGAGCTCTTAAACTAAAACACTCTTAAACCAAGGTATCACTGTACAACAGTAAAAAATAGGTATAAAATGTGGTCGTATTTTGAATCTAATAATGTGCTACATTTAAATCTATGTTAGAGGCAGTAAGTTCATAGATAAGCACTGACTTTTCTGACACCTGAATTTAGCGTTTTAGGTGCCCAGAGTCTACAAACAGCTGACCTTCATGTCACCTCTTACTGCTCCCTCATCTCCTCCCCTCTTCATAGGCTTACAATGGAGAGAGCAGAGCCCGTCTTCACTGGCTTCTCTGTAATGAAGACATGTTTGCCTGATAATGCACAGATGAGAAGTCAGGGGGGGAGGCTGGGGAAATTGCTTCTTGAGTACAGGAGACTTTTTTGGCTGATAAAACCTATTACATAGTTTCTTAAAATCGCTTATACTACTGATTTCTGCAATAAAAAAAAAAAAAAAAAAACATGACAGTTACGCTTTAAGCATACTCATTTCCTCTGAAGTCTCAGCATTTGATTACCGGTGACTGAAATTAGATGCAGCACTAGGGAGTCCTAGGGCTGCATCCAAAATATTCAGCCACTGGTAATGAAATGCTGAGACTTCTAGGTTCGGACAGATTTGAGCAGGCTCATCTCTAATTAGCATCATATGATCACTAGAGGCTGCAGCGCAGAAGTAGAGGCAAGGCCTGTATGTATGTTGTGTGTTAGGCTGCGTGCCTACATTGTGTTGACCCAATCAAGAGCTCTTTTCACTGCAGCTAGCATATGTGTTTGCGAATAGAGATAATCGAACACCGCAAACATTAGGTTTATCGAACTCGAACCTTCCGCATTTGATTCCTGATGCCTTCCATTTCCGTGGGGAAGGAGGAGACAGCTCGAGTACGCCTGGAATTTCGGGATACAGTTTATTACCTAGGTTGCATCCCGGGAATTCCAGGCGGTACCTGGGCTGTCTCCTCCTTCCCCAGGGAATGGGACGGCATCAGGAATCAAATGTGGAAGGTTCAAGTTCGATAGAACCTAACTTTTTCTAGTGTTCGATTATCTCTATTTGCGAACTATTGACAGGACCTGAACTTGAAACAGCACCCTTTAATCACCAGTGTCCCCCCTGCCTTTCTTTTCCACAAGCACCCAATTTAAACCAAATAGCAGCAGCCTAGTAATACCAAGGTGGGAAGGGGCATTTAATCTGGCCATTCTCCATTTATCACTACTTAAAGCGTAACTGTCATTTCAGGGCCATTTTTCGGAAAACATTAAATATCAACAGTACAAGCGATTTTAAGAAACTCTGTAATAGGTTTTATAAACTAAAAGAGTTTCCTTCTGTAGTGAAAAAGCAATCTCCCGGCTTCCCCCTCACATCAAATGAAGCAGGATTTCTGTCTCCATTATGTGGCTATGGAGAGGGGAGGGGCTGTTAGGAGTGACTGAGCACAGAGGATTCCTGCACAGCACAACACCCTGCAATCTTCTCTCAGTAAGTTCATAGATAAGCACTGACCTTTTTGACACCTGAATCCTGCGGTTTAGGTGCCCAGACAGTCTACAGACAGCTGACCTTCATGTCACCTCTTCCTGCTCCCTCATCTCCCTCAGCCCCTCCCCCCTTCATAGGCTTACAATGGAGAGAGCAGAACCCGTCTTCACTGGCTTCTCTGTAATGAAGACGTGTTTGCCTGATAATGCACAGATAAGAAGTCAGGGGGAGGCTGGGAGATTGCTTCTTGAGTACAGAAGGAGGCTTTTTTGGCTGATAAAACCTATTACAGAGTTTCTTAAAATTGCTTATACTACTGATTTCTGCAATAAAAAAAAAAAAAAACATGACAGTTACGCTTTAACTCCTTTCCCTCTGTAGGCTGTACCCAACCTATACAGCATGGGTCTCCAAACTGCAGCCCTTCAGCTGTTGCAAAACCACAATTCCCATCATGCCCAGTCATCTAAAGCTTTGTCTGTCCTGGCATGATGGGAAATGTAGTATTGCAACAGCTGGAGGGCTGCAGTTTGGAGACCCATGCTATAGAGTGTAAAACTGAGTTTTGCTACCCATTAAAGTTAAAAGGTAGAAAAGCTCCTGCAAATTTCAGGCTGCATCCACTGCATGAAACGCTCTGCAATATGGTACATGGGAATGTCCCCCAAAACCATAGTTTTTGGTGTCTCTAGTTCTGATGATTTTCTGAAGATAGATGTCTAAAGTTGTATGTGCAGACTATGCACATATAGATTGCCCTGGCTACTAAAGGCACATAATCAGAAAAAAAGATTACAAATGTGTGCATGTATATTTATGGAGCTAAAAGTGCAAAGCTTATAGACATGATAGCTTCAGAGGAAAATCCTATACAACCCATTCAACTACTAACAAACTCATTACTATTTGCCAAGGTAAATCCTACTTTTGGATATGCAATGGGAATAAGAGAAAAGAAATACACACTTAAAGAAAAACTTTTATTAGCATTGTTAAGGCAATGCAGACATTTCGTAAGTGTACATCCCCAACCAGGCATCAAGCAAGGCATTCTGCATTTACATATCTATAATGTACACATGTGCAGAAAAATATCATCCAATCTAATGTTGAACTAAAGAAACAAAAACATCACATCCATTTTCCTTTATTTTTTAGAAAATTAATAGCTCTGAAAAAGCAGAGCCTCCAGAACAGCAAACAAGGTTTAAAAGAATGGAAATAGTGCATTGTTAATGCCCAGCATGGCATTTACGGTCGTCTCTAGTGGGCAGAGAGAGAATTATCACTGAAAACAAAACACTACAACTGTTACCTTAAGATAAATGTAAGTCATTCAGCTGTAAATCACAACCGCAGGATGATCTGCAATACTTAGTAAATGTAGTAAAGAACAATTTCCCTTTGTGTTTAAGTAAGAAGTACTGGATGCATAAGTAGGCGCTCTCACACTTAGTTTTTTTTTTCTTTGCGCTGTTTAAAAGAACTTTGTTTCTCCTATTCTGATGATCCTTTTCCCATGGACAAACAAGCTTGAGAATCATACTTTCTGGAAATAACTCAGTGCATAGTCAGTATATGCCTTTTTAAATGGTAGTTCACATTAAAAACAGCAGAATATCTTATAAAGCAATTCGCGTGAAATCTTTCCCACATAATGGAATTTCCCTAATCAGAACTGTTGGCTCACTGCAATTCTGTACTGAGCTAGTGGTAAATTTACAAAAAGGAAGATTTTGCACTTATATAGTTTGATATCCGGCATGACTTCTCTTTCTGCCGATAAGATAAGCAATCAGCACAATTAGAACCAGTCCAGCAAGCGCAGCTCCGACGACGATGGGTACCAGCATGCCATTCTGATCCTCTGTACAATCCACAGCTACAAGAGAAAACAATACATTACATAATACAAGTGTTGCTGCTATAATCAATGATCAGCCATAGTTGTTGCTGAAGACCGGCCAGTACCACATCAGACAACACCAAAATCCAATTACATTAAGTGGGTCATCTGCAGTTTGGGTATATGCGCACTACGTAATTCTTGTGGATAACATCCAGTGGATTTCGCTGCTCACCCCCACACACTCCCGCTTGACTCTCTGCCTATCCCATATAGACTCCATTCTATGCTCATTCGGAATGTGCCGTCAGCCCAAAAGAATTGACATGTGGCCTACTTATCATATAACCTATGATATGCCTTTCAACTTCTATCGGGAAAAAAAAAAATAGTGCACACTAATTCTCATGAAACCAAAAGGTAATACACAGTCTCTAAAAAGGTGCCAAGATATACAGTACAGACCAAAAGTTTAGAAACACCTTCTCATTCAAAGAGTTTTCTGTATTTTCATGTCTATGAAAATCGGAGATTGCAGCGGCATGCTATTCCATCCGGTCTGCATTTAGTTGGACCATTATTTATTTTTCAACAGGACAATGACCCCAAACACCCCTCCAGGCTGTGTAAGGGCTATTTGACCGAGAAGGAGAGTGATGGGGTGCTACGCCAGATGACCTGGCCTCCAGTCACCAGACCTGAACCCAATAAAGATGGTTTGGGGTGAGCTGGGCCGCAGAGTAAGGGCAAAAGGGCCAACAAGTGCTAAGCGTCTCTGGGAAATCCTTCAAGACTGTTGGAAGACCATTTCCGTTCACTACCTCTTGAAGCTCATCAAGAGAATGCTAGGAGTGTGCAAAGCAGGAATCAAAGCAAAATGGTGGCTACTTTAAAGAACCTAGAATATTGTTTCACACTTTTTTGTTAAGTATACTGTATAATTCCACATGTATTAATTCATAGTTTTGATGCCTTCACTGTGAATCTTCAATTTTCATAGTCATGAAAATACAGAAAACTCTTTGAATGAGAAGGTGTGTCCAAACGTTTGCTCTGTACTGTAAATAACGCATTAGAAACAAAGTTATATCCAATACACATTGGCTTCTTACCGGGTCCAAATTTGTTTCCGTCTATATCAAATGCCTGAATTTGAAGGTTGTAGGTGTTAATAGAAAAACTGTCTGTTATCTGGAAAGTCTGCTCGGAGTTGCATTTGTAGGACTTGTGTGTTGTGGTCTGGAGGTAAGAAAGGCTGCCACTATCTATGTTAAAGGTTTCTACAGAAACAGAGAAAACACATGTTTAGTAACACACACATGCAATAAAAAGCCAGACTGGTTTCCTTAAAGACACTTAAAAATGACAATTTGTGCCAGAAAGTCACCTGGGACAGTTGTGTTTAGATGGACGTGACCAAGGAAAAATTTGCTTTCTGTGGAATTCTGAAAAAGAAGAGTGATGAATTACATGGCAGTACTGGGTGGCATTTGTATAAAGTGCCTTGTTATATGCACAGGCTGTAAATATTTCTGCTGCAGAGAGCTGGTGTTACAAGTGGATTCTGCTGCGGATTTCATGGTTTGTGACTGAAAAGCTTACCAAAGTGAAGTTGAACAAGAGATCGACATCCTTAGAAGCAAGTCGCAGAGCTGCATAATTACCAGAGCAGTTTCCCTTTGCCTCAACTTGTTTTGGATCAATATTAAACACATAAGTTACGTTCTAGAGGAAAAAAAAAAAAAAGAAGAAAAAAAAAAACACTTATAAGATGGACAAACGGTTATCACAGAAAACACTATTTAGATAGGGTATGCATGGTCACCAGGGATGTGGAGTCGGTAAGCTGCAGCTCCGACTCAAACTCAGACTCCTGAATTTTATTAGGACCACCTTAGACTCCTAGCACACAGCCTGCTGCAGCCATAGCACACACACAGCCTGCTGCAGCCATAGAACACTGAAGAAAAACACACAATCTTCTCCCAGAGAGAAAACACCATACCGAGGACAGATGTTTCTGCTGCACTACTTATGTCCTCCTCTATATTACACAGGATATCTCCATATTACACTGCTGCTCATATACAGTCATCCAGCATCCAGGAAGAGACCAGCACAGATCTCCCCCCACACAATGGGCTCTTCCAGCTCAGAAACAAACTGCCAAATAGTGACTAACAACTTTTCCCCGACCACCCTTATCTAATAGGGCCAGTGTCCTATAAGAATGTTGCTCATAATATATACTCATGAGCAAAACTTGTAAAATTCAAATCAAAATTCAATTCTACATTTTTTTAAGATTTTAAAGCTGGAGTCGGTAAATTTTTTCCGACTCCAGCCAAAACTAGCTCCGACTCCACAGCCCTGATTGGTCACTACTATAAAATGCAAGCAAACACAAACCACCCATGTACAGCAACCTCTCTAATTCTAGACCCACCACAGGCCAAACAAGCCACAGCTTAAGCACAAACCTTGTCATCTTTTTTTGCAGTGATATTTAGCTGCAAACCCATCTTGGCCAATATACAAGGTGCTCCAGAGCTTCCATTGACTCTGTAATCCCCAGTGTCAGGTGTTTTGGGGACAACTGGTGCTGTAGTTGGCGGACGAGTAGGGACAGTAGTAGGAGCAGTAGTAGTAGGAGCAGTTGTAGGAGTAACATCTTCTTTACAAAGTGTTGCTATATTAAAACAAATAAATAAAAAATATTAGAAATAACACATCTTCTCAGTAACACATTAAAGGGGTATTCCCCCCCAAAATTATTTTTTTGCATTAATACGTTGCTCACCCGTAGCTTTCCATCTTTCCAATATAAATTTATTACGGATTCTGCACAGTTTTGCTGTTATCTAGGTGCCCCCAACCCCACGGATTGCATAGAATCATCAGCTCAGTCCACTCCGACACGCTCCCTGCTCCTGGCCCCGACCCTCAGAGACGGCATCACGTGTCCTCTGTCTCTTCAATGGGCTGGGTTAGCGCTTCTAACCCAGCACACTGAAGAGAGGGAGGACAGTGACACAGTGACAGCAGCAGCTGCTGCTGAGCACGGTCACCCTCTCTGACAGCAGAGTGTACCCCCCCCCCTTCGCCCTGGAGCTCATCTGCCCCACCCCCTGATCTCCCGGTGGCTGACCGCGAACCACCCGTCCCCCCCCCCTTCCCGTGATCTCCCGGTGGCCGACCGTGAGCACCCCCGACACCCCCCCCCCGTGATCGCCCGGTGGCCCGTCCGCACAGCTCTGCAGCTGATCCCATCGCTACCCGGCCGCAGCTCACCCAGTCAGTGCAGCCCCCCTCCCCCAGTGCGATCTTCTGGCGGAGGCCACCCGCCCCCCGCTCAGAGCTCACTCGGCCCCGCAGCCGCCACCACGCCCGGCGAGTGCAGTTCCCCCCTCCCCCAGCACGATCTCTTGGTGTCCGCTCGCGGTCCCCCCCCCCATCCCCCCCCTCATTAGAGCCCACGGCAGCCGGCATTCACTCCCCCCCCCCCCCCCCCTGCAGCTCACCCGGTGACTGCAGACCCCCCCCCCCTAGCCCTCTCAGCTCTGTTACATCGCCCTCTCAGCTCTGCTACATCGCCATCATCAGGCAGAAGCATTGCATGATGGGAAATGTAGTTTCCTAACTGAATATAGACCATCTTTTAGAAAAACTTGTAACTCAGGAATGGCAGCAGCTAGAAAGATGGGAGATGGCTCAAAATACTCAGGGGGACTTGAGTAAGGCAAGCTAGGTTTGGGAGCATCTCTTTTTTTTTTTAGCTCTTGGGGGGGGGGGGAGGAATACCCCTTTAATGTTTAAAGGGACGGTTATTTTTCTTTTAAAAATAAACTGACAATAGGGTGCTTACTATTGCATTTGTCAAAGGGGTGTGTGTCACAGAAAAAAAATATGATATAATTTATGTATTATATACACATACACACTTATTAATACACTTTAAAGAGTGTTTGCAATTTGAGGTACACCAATTCTTCTTTTACCATGGCCTGGAAAATAGCAGTAAAATAGAACAAGAGTCTCCCATACCATTTCCTGTGTAATCGGTGCCGGTAAAATAAGCTTCCAGTTTAACATTATGAAATGTTGCATTTGCATTTCCCATGATGATAAGGTGTGGGCTGGTACACTGGTAATAATTGCTGGTTTTGGCTGATATTTCTGCTTTGTTTGATGACACTTGCTTGGTACCTGGAATATAAAGAATATGCTATGAGCTTAAAAAAAAAAGAAGATATATCTAGATTATTATTTATTACCGACGACTAATTTTGCTTACCATTTTCACTTGAATCTGGGAAAGTATTCAAATCTGAAACATTGTAAGTAAACACTACTTGGTTAATATAGTATTCTGTTTCAGATTTATTAAAATTTATGCTAAGCGAGTAGCCAAGTCCAAATGTAAAGGCCAAAACTGGTGGGTCACAAGAACTCTTATTGTCCACTACTGCACCTGAAGGTAATGGAAAATTGGCAATAGCCTGCAGAGAAAATAGAGAGAGGACAACTATGTTACCAAATGCTGATGGATTGTAGACACAGATTATCAAGCTCGACAAATTTTGACTCTAATCACAAACTTTAGTTTCCTCCACCAATGAGTTGCAATAATATATATATATAGTAGAAGAGAAGAAGCAGCACTGCTTTAATGTAGTATTGGTGGTGCCAGCGGATCTTGATCCAGACCAAAGATCGTAGTGAGTATATATGCAGTGAATCCACAGCACTCCAGCGTAGTGAAAAAGCTCTATAGGCTGTGTTTATTCAGTCAATACATAGTGCAACACTCCGAACGCAACGTTTCAGTGACTGTCACGCTTGAAAATGGTGACAGAGAGTCACTGAAACGTTGCGTTTGGAGTGTTGCACTATGTATTGACTGAAGAAACACAGCCTATAGAGCTTTTTCACTACGCTGGAGTGCTGTGGATTCTCTCTCTCATATATATATATATATATATATATATATATATATATATATATATATATATATATATATATATATATATATATATATATATATATATATATATATATATATATATATATATCTAGATATAGATATAGATATATATAGATATATATATATATATATATACATACACACACACAGTGGTAAGAGTAACTTGGATTGAAAGCATTTTGCAAGAGCAGCTCACAGTTTTTCTACATTGTAACTTGGTTTAAGAGCATTGCTTTGGTTTAAGAGCTCCCTGTACTGAGTGGGAGGGGGAGTGGGGGAGGTGCATGGTCTGCATTAGCAGGGTCTACAGCACTGTACTCTGATCCAGAAAGTCTCCCTCACCTTCCAAATCATAGCAGATCCACTTCAGGCTGGGCCTTGCATAAGGGGCAGGACTGTGGAGGTAATCTCTTCAGTATTTCTATACTGTGCCCACATCTGCCCTGCTCATTTCCTCATGCTCCCTGCAGTCTGTCAGCC
>NW_027210535.1:0-65721 GCF_027789765.1 Dendropsophus ebraccatus
GGGGGGGGGGGAGCGGCTGTACTCGATACAGATGACTGCTGGATACATGACTGGGACCAGTGCGGGGGGGGGGGGGGCTGTACTCAGGCTACAGAGGACTGCTGGATTACAGGACTGGTACCAGTGCGGGGGGGGGCGGAGGGGAGCGGCTGACTCAGGATACAGAATGGACTGCTGGATACATGACTGGGACCCAGTGCGGTGGGGGGGAGGGGGCTAGCGGCTGTACTCAGGATACAGATGGACGCTGGATACATGACTGGGACCAGTGCGGGGGGAGGGGGCGGCTGTACTCAGGATACAGATGGACTGATGGATACATGGATACATGACTGCGGACCAGTGCGGGGGGAGGGGGGGGAGGCGACTGTACTCAGGATACAGATGACTGCTGGATACTTGACGGGGACCAGTGCGGGGGGGGAGTGGGGGGGGAGCGGCTGTACTCAGGATACAGATGGACTGCTGGATACATGACTCGTGGACCAGTGCGGGGGGGGGGGGGGGGGGGCCGCTGTATAAGGATACAGATGGACTGTGGATACATGACTGGGACCAGTGCGGGGGAGGGGGGGGAGAGGACTGTACTCAGGACAGGATGGCCTGCTGGATACATGACTGGGACCAGTGCGGGGGGAGGGGGGGGGGGGGAGCTGCTGTACTAGGATACAGATGGACTGCTGGATACAGACTGGGACCAGTGCGGGCGGGGAGGGGGGGGAAGCGGCTGTACTCAGGATACAGATGACTGCTGGCTACATGACTGGGACCAGTGCGGGGGGAGGGGGGGGGGGGAGCTGCTGTACTCAGGATACAGATGGACTGCTTGATACAGACTGGGGACAGTGCGGGGGGGGGGGGGGCGCTGTACTCAGGATACAGATGGACTGTTGGATACATGACTGGGACCAGTGCGGGGGGGGGGGGGCGAGGGAGGTGGGGGTTGACTGACTTAAGGATACAGAGGACTGCTGGATACATGACTGGGACCAGTGCGGGGGGGGAGGGGGGGGGCGGCTGTACTCAGGATACAGATGGACTGCTGGGATACATGACTGGGAACCAGTGCGGGGGGGGGGGGAGGACTGTACTCAGGATACAGATGGACTGCTGGATACATGACTGGGACCAGTGCGGGGGGGGGGGGCGGCCTTGTACTCAGGATACAGATGGGACTCCTGATACATGACTGGGACCTAGTGCGGGGGGGGGGGGGGGCGGCTAGTACTCAGGATACAGATGGACTGCTGGATACATGACTGGGACCAGTGCGGGGGGGGGGGGGGGCGCGTGTACTCAGGATAAGAGGGACTGCTGGATACATGATGGGGACCAGTGCGGGGGGGAGGGGGCTAGCGGCTGTACTCAGGATACAGATGGACGGTGGATACATGACTTGGACCAGTGCGGGGGGGGGGGAGGGGGCGGCTGTACTCAGGATACAGATGGACTGCTGGATACATGACTGGGACCAGTGCGGGGGGGGGGAGGGGGCTAGCGGCTGTACTCAGGATACAGATGGACTGCTGGATACATGACTGGGACCGTGCGGGGGGGGGGGAGCGGCTGTACTCAGGATACAGATGGACTGCTGGATACATGACTGGGACCAGTGCGGAGGGGGGGGGGGGGGGCGGAGTACTCAGGATTACAGATGGACTGCTGGATACATGACTGGGACCACAGGGGGGGGGGAGGGAGGGGGAGCTGCTGTACTCAGGATACAGATGGACTGCTGGATACATGACTGGGACCAGTGCGGGGGTGGGGGGGGGAGGCTGTACTCAGGATACAGATGGACTCCTGGATACATGACTGGGACCAGTGCGGGGGGGGGGTGGGGGCGGCTGTACTCAGGATACAGATGGACTGCTGGCTACATGACTGGGACCAGTGGGGGGGGGGGGGGGCGCTGTACTCAGGATACAGATGGGACTGCTGGATACATGACTGGGACCAGTGCGGGGGGGGGAGGGGGCTAGCGGCTGTACTCAGGATACAGAGGACTGCTGGATACATGACTGGGAACCAGTGCGGGGGGGGGGGGGGGGGCGGCTGTACTCAGGATACAGATGGACTGCTGGATACATGACTGGGACCAGTGGGGGGGGGGGGGGGAGGACTGTACTCAGGGATACAGATGGACTGCTGGATACATGATGGGACCAGTGCGGGGAGGGGGGGGGGGAGGGCTGTACTCGATACGATGGACTGCTGGATACATAGACTGGGACAGTGCGGGGGGGGGGGCGGCTTGTATCAGGATACAGATGGACTCCTGGATACATGATGGGGACCAGTGCGGGGGGGGGGGGGCGGCCTGTACTCAGGATACAGATGGACTGCTGGATACAGACTGGACCAGTGTGGGGGGGGGGGGCGGCTGTACTCAGGATACAGATGGACTGCTGGATACATGACTGGACCAGTGCGGGGGGGGGGAGGGGGATAGCGGCTCTGTGTACTCAGGATACAGATGGGACTGCTGGATACATGACTGGGACAGTGCGGGGGGGGGGGGGGGAGCGGGCTTTACTCAGGATACAGATGGACTGCTGGATACATGAATGGGACCAGTGCGGGGGGGGGGGGGGGGCGGCTGTACTCAGGATTACAGGTGGATGCTGGATACATGACTGGGACCAGTTCGGGGGGGGGGGGGGGGGAGCGCTTGTACTCAGGATACAGATGACTGCTGGATACATGACTGGACCAGTGCGGGAGGGGGGGGGGCGGCTGTACTCAGGATACAGATGGACTGCTGGATACATGACTGGGACCAGTGCGGGGGGGAGGGGGCTAGCGGCTGACTCAGGATACAGATGGGACTGTGCTGGATACATGACTGGGACCAGTGCGGGGGGGGGGGGGGGGGCGGCTGTACTCAGGATACAGATGGAATGCTGGATACATGACTGGGGACCAGTGCGGGGGGGGGGGGGAGGTGCGACTGTACTAAGGATACAGATGGATGCCTGGATACATGACTGGGAACCAGTGCGGGGGGGGGAGGGGGCTAGCGGCTTTACTCAGGATACAGATGGACTGCTTGGATACATGACTGGGACCAGGGGGGGGGGGGGGGGGGGCGGCTGTACTCAGGATACAGATGGACTGCTGGATACATGGACTGGGACCAGTGCGGGGGGGGGGGGGTGCGGCTGTACTCAGGATACAGATGGACTGCTGGATACATGACTGGGACAGTGCGGGGGGGGGGGAGGGGGCGGCTTGTATCGGATACAGATGGACTGCGGATACATGACTGGGACCAGTGGCGGGGGGGGGGGGGGGGGCGGCTGTACTCAGGATACAGATGGATGCGGATACATGACTGGGAACCAGTGCGGGGGGGGGGGGGTAGCGGCTGTACTCAGGATACAGATGGGACTGCTGGATACATGACTGGGACCGTGCGGGGGGGGTGGGGGGCGGCTGTACTCAGGATACAGATGGACTGCTGCGATACATGACTGGGACCAGTGCGGGGGGGGGGGGGGCGGCTGTAATCAAGGTACAGATGGACTGCTGGATACATGACTGGGGACCAGTGCGGGGGGGGGGGGGGGCGGCTGTACTCAGGATACAGATGGACTGCTGGATACATGACTGGACCAGTGCGGGGGGGGGAGGGGGGGGGCGGCTGTACTCAGGATACAGATGGACTGCTGGATACATGACTGGGACCAGTGCGGGGGGGGGGGGGCGGGCTGTACCAGGATACAGATGGACTGCTGGATACATGACTGGGACCAGTGCGGGGGGGGGAGGGGGTAGCGGCTCTTACTCAGGATACAGATGGACTGCTGGATACATGACTGGGAACAGTGCGGGGGGGAGGGGGGGGAGCGGCTGGTACTCAGGATACAGATGGACTGCTGGATACATGACTGGGACCAGTGCGGGGGGGGGGGGGGGGCGGCTGTACTCAGGATACAGATGGGACTGCTGGATACATGACTGGGACCAGTGCGGGGGGGGGGGGGGGCGCTGTACTCAGGATACAGATGGACTGCTGGATACATGACTGGGACCAGTTGGGGGGGGGGGGCGGCTGTATCAGGATACAGATGGACTGCTGGATACATGAATGGGACCAGTGCGGGGGGGGAGGGGGCTAGCGGACTGTACTCAGAATACAGATGGACTGCTGGATACATGACTGGACCAGTGAGGGGGGGGGGGGGAGCGGCTGTACTCAGGATACAGATGGACTGCTGGATACATGACTGGGACCAGTGCGGGGGGGGTGCGGCTGTACTCAGGATATAGAGAGGACAGCTGGATACAGACTGGGGACCAGTGCGGGGGGGGGGGGGGGGCGACTGTGCTAAGGATACAGATGGACTGCTGGATACATGACTGGGACCAGTGCGGGGGGGGGGCGGCTGTACTCAGGATACAGATGGACTGCTGGATACATGACTGGGACCAGTTCGGGGGGAGGGGGGCGGCTGTACTCAGGATACAGATGGACTGTACGTACCACTGTCTACTGTTATATCGGGTGATGTCATCCAGGGGGCGGGGTCGTCATATTATATATCAGTAATGTCATCAGGGGGCTGTCCCCTCCAGCTTCTTCTGTCTCCTTCAGCCTTCTCTCTCTCTCTCTCTTTGCCTCCTCTCTCTCTCCTCCAGCCGCCTATCTCATCCTCACCCTCCTCCCACCCTCCTCTCCTCCAGCTTTTCTGTCCCCTCCAGCCTCCTCTATCTCTCTTCCAGCCTCCTCTCTCTCTCCTCCAGCCTCCCTATCTCTCTTCCGGCCTCCCTCTCTCTCTCCAGCCTCCTCTCTCTCTTCCTCTCACCAGCTACCCTCTCTCTCTCTTCCAGCCTCCCTCTCTCTCTTCCAGCCTCCCCCTATCTCTCTTCCAGCCTCCTCTCTCTATCTCTCTCTCCTCCCAGCCTCCTCTATCTCTCCTCCAGCCTCCTCTCTCTCTCCTCCAGCCTCCTCCTCTCTCTCTTTTCCTCCAGCCTCCTCTCTCTCTCTCCTCCAGTCTCCTCTGTCTCTCTCTCTCCTTCAGCCTCCTCTCTCTCCTCCAGCCTCCTCTCTCTCTCCTCCAGCCTCCTCTCTCTTTCTCTCCTCCAGCCTCCTCTCTCTCTCCTCCAGCCTCCTCTCTCTCTCTCTTTCCTCCAGCCTCCTCTCTCTTTCCTCCAGCCTCCTCTCTCTCTCCTCCAGCCTCCTCTCTCTTTCTCTCCTCCAGCCTCCTCTCTCTCTCTCTCTCCTCCAGCCTCCTCTCTCTCTTTTTCCTCCAGCCTCCTCTCTCTCTCTCCTCCAGCCTCCTCTCTCTCTCTTTCCTCCAGCCTCCTCTCTCTCTCCCTCCAGCCTCCCTCTGTCTCTCTCTCTCTCCTCCAGCCTCCTCTCTCTCTCTCCTCCAGCCTCCTCTCTCTTTCCTCCAGCCTCCTCTCTCTCTCTTTCCTCCAGCCTCTCTCTCTTTCTCCAGCCTCCTCTCTCTCTCCTCCAGCCTCCTCTCTCTTTCTCTCCTCCAGCCCTCCCTCTCTCTCTCTCCTCCCAGCCTCCTATCTCTCTTTTTCCTCCAGCCTCCTCTCTCTCTCTTCCCTCCAGCCTCCTCTCTCTCTCTTTCCTCCAGCCTCTCTCTCTCCTCCTCCAGCTCTCTCTCTCCTCCAGCCTCCTCTCTCTTTCTCTCCTCCAGCTCCTCCTCTCTCTCTCTCCCTCCAGCCTCCTCTCTCTCTCTCCTCCAGCCTCCTCTCTCTCTCCTCCAGCCTCCTCTGTCTCTCTCTCTCTTCTCCCGCCTCCTCTCTCTCTCTCCTCCAGCCTCCTCTCCCTTTCTCTCCTCCAGCCTCCTCTCTCTCTCTTTCCTCCAGCCTCCTCTCTCTCTCCTTCAGCCTCCTCTCTCTCCTCCAGCCTCCTCTCTCTCTCCTCCAGCCTCCTCTCTCTCTCTCCTCCAGCCTCCTCTCCCTTTCTCTCCTCCAGCCTCCTCTCTCTCTCTCTCCTCCAGCCTCCTCTCTCTCTCTCTCCTCCAGCCTCCTCTCCCTTTCTCTCCTCCAGCCTCCTCTCTCTCTCTTTCCTCCAGCCTCCTCTCTCTCTCCTCTAGCCTCCTCTGTCTCTCTCTTCTCCAGCCTCCTCTCTCCCCCCCCCATGTCTGGGGGTGCTGTATTTCCAGGTAGAATACAGATTTGTTCCTGGCGGCTCCATCTTCGCTCCATCAGGCCGCACAGATAACAGACTTGGCTCGGATGAGTGTGCGCACCTTAATTCCTTCCCTGTGAAACATGATCAGTCAGTTATTACACCTGAATGTAAAATTCCCAGAGTAGATTGTAAGGAAATCCCAGCGTCTTATTACACAAACTGGTTTAGCAAGTGAAAAGGTGGAGAAACTGGGAGGAAACGAGTGTGACTGGTGTGCACTGCGCTATGTACGAGTGTGACTGGTGTGCACTGCAGTATGTACGAGTGTGACTGGTGTGCACTGCGGTATGTACGAGTGTGACTGGTGTGCACTGCGGTATGTACAAGTGTGACTAGTGTGCACTGCGGTATGTACGAGTGTGACTGGTGTGCACTGCGGTATGTACGAGTGTGACTGGTGTGCACTGCGGAATGTACAAGTGTGACTGGTGTGCACTGCAGTATGTACGAGTGTGACTGGTGTGCACTGCGGTATGTACGAGTGTGACTGGTGTGCACTGCGGTATGTACAAGTGTGACTGGTGTGCACTGCGGTATGTACAAGTGTGACTGGTGTGCACTGCGGTATGTACAAGTGTGACTAGTGTGCACTGCGGTATGTACGAGTGTGACTGGTGTGCACTGCGGTATGTACGAGTGTGACTGGTGTGCACTGCGGTATGTACGAGTGTGACTAGTGTGCACTGCGGTATGTACGAGTGTGACTGGTGTGCACTGCGGTATGTACAAGTGTGACTGGTGTGCACTGCGGTATGTACAAGTGTGACTGGTGTGCACTGCGGTATGTACGAGTGTGACTGGTGTGCACTGCGGTATGTACAAGTGTGACTAGTGTGCACTATGTACGAGTGTGACTGGTGTGCACTGCGCTATGTACAAGTGTGACTGGTGTGCACTGCGCTATGTACGAGTGTGACTGGTGTGCACTGCGGTATGTACAAGTGTGACTGGTGTGCACTGCGCTATGTACAAGTGTGACTAGTGTGCACTGCGGTATGTACGAGTGTGACTGGTGTGCACTGCGGTATGTACGAGTGTGACTGGTGTGCACTGCGGTATGTACAAGTGTGACTGGTGTGCACTGCGCTATGTACGAGTGTGACTGGTGTGCACTGCGCTATGTACGAGTGTGACTGGGTGTGCACTGCGCTATGTACGAGTGTGACTGGTATCAGGGGCGGTCTTGGCATTTCTGGGGCCCCAAGCGAAGTTATGTCTGGGGCCCCCCCTCGACACGTGTTCCAAAACAATAGACCGCTGTGTGTTGCCCCAGTAGTATATACCCCTTGTGCGCTACAGCTAGTAATATATACTCCTTGGTGTGCTGCCCCCAATAGTATATACCCCTTGTGTCCTGCCCCCAGTAGTATATACCCCTTGTTTGCTTCCCCCAGTAGTATATAGACCCCTGTGTGTTCCCCAGTTATATATAGCCCCCCGTGTGCTCCCCCAGAAGTATATAGACCTCCTGTGTGCTGCCCCAGTTGTATATAGACCCCCTGTGTGCTGCCCCCAGTTGTATATACCACCTGTGTGCTCCCCCAATAGTATATAGGCCCCCTGTGTGCTCCCTCAGGGGTATTTAGCCACCCTGTGTGCTCCCCCACTTGGATATAGACCTCCTGTGTGCTCCGCCACTTGGATATAGACCCCTGTGTGCTCCTCAAGTAGTATATAAACCCCCTGTGTGGTTCCCCCAGTAGTATATAGACCCCTGTGTGCCCCACCAGTATTATATAGACTCCTTGTGTGCTGCCCCAGTAGTATACAGACCCCTGTGTGCCCCACCAGTAGTATATAGACCCCTTTGTGCTCCCCCAGTAGTATATAGCCCCCCCTGTGTGCTCCCCCACTTGGATATAGACCTCCTGTGTTCTCTCCAAGTTGTATATAGGACACCATTCTGCTGCCCCAAGTAGTATATAGACCCCCTGTATGTTCCCCCAGTAGTATATAGACCCCTGTGTGCTCCCCCAGTAGTATATAGCCCCCCCCTGTGTGCTCCCCCACTTGGATATAGACCTCCTGTGTTCTCTCCAAGTTGTATATAGACACCATTTCTGCTGCCCCAAGTAGTATATAGACCCCTTGTGTGCTGCCCCCAGTAGTATATAGACCCCTCTTGAAGCCCCAGTAGTCTATAGCCCCCCTGTGTGTTCCCCCTGTTATATAGCCCCCCTGTGTGCTCCCCCCATTTATATAGACCCCCGATGTGTGCTCCCCCAGTTAAACAGACCCCTGTGTGCTCCCCCTCCCATATAGTATATAACACAATAAAACAAACACTTATATTCACCTGGGTCCAGGCGTCTCCTCTTCTCTTCACTCTTGTGGCTGCAGGAAGGGTTTTCCCTGCGATCACAAGAGGCCGCACTCCCCTTGTCCTGGCACTGATGCTCCAGTGATGTCACTGCAGCGCCGGCACCACAAGGACAAAGCTGCCACTTGTGACCGCAGGGAAAACCCTTCCTGCGGCCACAAGAGTGACTGACAGGAAGGGAGCCAATGTCTCCCGCCCAGTCAGTGCTGCTGCATGTAACTATGAGCGCTCATTACGAGTGCTCATAGTTACAGTTCAGATTACAGCAGCGGCCCTGTCCAGCGGTCTTGAGCACAAGAGCGGGGCGTGGGGGCCCCCTGGATGTTGGGGGCCCCAAGCGATCGCTGGGGTGCTTGGTGCCAAAGACCGCCACTGACTGGTGTGCACTGCGCTATGTACGAGTGTGACTGGTGTGCACTGCGGTATGTACGAGTGTGACTGGTGTGCACTGCGGTATGTACGAGTGTGACTAGTGTGCACTGCGGTATGTACGAGTGTGACTGGTGTGCACTGCGGTATGTACGAGTGTGACTGGTGTGCACTGCAGTATGTATGAGCGTGTATGGGTAAATGCTGTTTGCCCGCCAGGTATTACATAGGGAGAGAGGAGCCTGCCCGCCAGGTATTACATAGGGAGAGAGGAGCCTGCCCGCCAGGTATTATATAGGAGAGAGGAGCCTGCCCGCCAGGTATTACATAGGGAGAGAGGAGCCTGCCCGCCAGGTATTACATAGGGAGAGAGGACCCTGCCCGCCAGGTATTACATAGGGAGAGAGGAGCCTGCCCGCCAGGTATTACATAGGGAGAGAGGAGCCTGCCTGCCAGGGGTTACATAGGGAGGGAGGAGCCTGCCTGCCAGGTATTACATAGGGAGAGAGGAGCCTGCCTGCAAGGTATTACATAGGGAGAGAGGAGCCTGCCCACCAGGTATTACATAGGGAGAGAGGAGCCTGCCCGCCAGGTATTACATAGGGAGAGAGGAGCCTGCCCGCCAGGTATTATATAGGGAGAGAGGAGCCTGCCCGCCAGGTATTACATAGGGAGAGAGGGAGCCTGCCCGCCAGGTATTACATAGGGAAGAGGAGCCTGCCCGCCAGGTATTACATAGGGAGAGAGGAGCCTGCCCGCCAGGTATTACATAGGGAGAGAGGAGCCTGCCTGCCAGGGCTTACATAGGGAGAGAGGAGCCTGCCTGCCAGGTATTACATAGGGAGAGAGGACCCTGCCCGCCAGGTATTACATAGGGAGAGAGGAGCCTGCCCGCCAGGCCCTTACATAGGGAGAGAGGAGCCTGCCCGCCAGGTATTATATAGGGAGAGAGGAGCCTGCCCGCCAGGTATTACATAGGGAGAGAGGAGCCTGCCCGCCAGGTATTAGATCGGAAGAGCGGAGCTCTGCCCACCAGGTATTACATAGGGAGAGAGGAGCCTGCCCGCCAGGCCTTACATAGGGAGAGAGGAGCCTGCCCGCCAGGTATTACATAGGGAGAGAGGAGCCTACCCGCCAGGTATTACATAGGGAGAGAGGAGCCTGCCCGCCAGGGATTACATAGGGAGAGAGGAGCCTGACCGTCAGGTATTACATAGGGAGAGAGGAGCCTACCCGCCAGGTATCTACATAGGGAGAGAGGAGCCTGCCCACCAGGTATTACATAGGGAGAGAGGAGCCTGCCCGCAGGGATTACATAGGGAGAGAGGAGCCTGCCCACCAGGTATTACATAGGGAGAGAGGAGCCTGCCCGCCAGGTATTACATAGGGAGAGAGGAGCCTGCCCGCCAGGTATTACATAGGGAGAGAGGAGCCTGCCCACCAGGTATTACATAGGGAGAGAGGAGCCTGCCTGCAGGTATTACATAGGGAGAGAGGAGCCTGCCCGCCAGGTATTACATAGGGAGAGAGGAGCCTGCCGCCAGGTATTACATAGGGAGAGAGGAGCCTGCCCGCCAGAAATTACCTAGGGAGAGAGGAGCCTGCCCACCAGGTATTACATAGGGAGAGAGGAGCCTGCCCGCCAGGTATTACATAGGGAGAGAGGAGCCTGCCCGCCAAGACTTTACTTGCAGGAGTCCACTTGGATGCTGATCCTATAGGAGAGGACACAGCAGCACAGAGGATGTCAGGAGAGGAGGGGGCTGATCGTATAGGAGAGGACACAGCAGCACAGAGGATGTCAGGAGAGGAGGGGCTGATACTATAGGAGAGGACACAGCAGCACAGAGGATGTCAGGAGAGGAGGGTGCTGATCTTATAGGAGAGGTCACAGCAGCACAGAGGATGTCAGGAGAGGAGGGGGCTGATCGTATAGGAGAGGACACAGCAGCACAGAGGATGTCAGGAGAGGAGGGGGCTGATCGTATAGGAGAGGACACAGCAGCACAGATGATGTCAGGAGAGGAGGGGGCTGATGTTATAGGAGAGGTCACAGCAGCACAGAGGATGTCAGGAGAGGAGGGGGCTGATACTATAGGAGAGGTCACAGCAGCACAGAGGATGTGAGGAGAGGATGTAGTGAGGTGACAGTCAGGTAGATAGTGGGGGTGTATGGGGGATGGTTTGGGGGCATCTTCCTGTCCCTCCTCTGATCCCCCCCCCCCCCCCCCCGCTTTCCATATAACATCTTGGATCATCTCCTTCCTCCTTTGCCTGGAGCTGAGATCTGAGGATGAAGCCTCCATTGTGCGGGGAGCAGACATAACCTGGGACTCTCACGTTAGGAAACTCTTCTCTTTGTTACAGATGTGAACAGCTGCCAATGTCTGTTGTGAGCTTTGGCCCCGGGGCCCCTTTGTAACACCCCAGAACTGAGATGACCTGGGGGCCCCTACTTCTAGAACTGGGAACCAGCGTGTGCCTGAGCTATGTGTGGCCCTATCTACTGGAGGTGAGGAATAGGGCCTTTAATCAGGTGTGTGGTGGTGGGTGGGTGGGTACTGGGCCAGGAGGAGGGGGCCTAGTGTAGAGCTGGTGAGACGACGTTCAGACGGGACAGTTCTGATGCAGAATGTTGATGTAAATACATTGTATGATTTCCAGCCCCGTTCACACACAGCAGAACAGTCAGTGCAGATTGCTCCCTTACTTCCTTCTATGGTTGGTGGGTCTTCTGGGTGCTGCAGGGTTCTGGCTTTCATGTTGTCGGGCTCCATCATTGTTGTCATAGCGATTTGTAGGGAGATGGCGGCGGACATGCTGATAGTCACCGCCACATGTTGGGCGCTGATCTCTGCTTTTAGCCACTGTCATTTAACCACCTTGTAAAGTGAAGATAAACACGAGCTATGCGGCCTCTGCCACTACATTGATTGATCTTCCTGTCTGCAGGCTGATAAATCACCGGGGACTCACTGCTGCAGAAGAGAGACTCTCCTGGGAAGCCTCCAACATCCAGGGAAATCCATCCTGGGGCAAGCACTCTAACCCCTCCCCAGCTCCGCCCATGAGGAGCAGTCACCCGCCTACACAGTGTGTCACCCACTACTGTCTCCACCTAAAAGGAAAAGAGGGGAACATATCCCACCCAAGTCTGATTCTGAAGGAGGATGGCAGCATGATTTGCTGAGGTCCTAGAAAAGAAGGTTTCTAGCTCCACCCATGAGGGACATTCACCCACCTACACAGTGTGCCACCCACTACTGTCTCCGCCTACAAGGAAAGTAGAGGAACAGCAAAGGGGTCTGAGGGTAACTGAGGACTGGTGGCATGATCTGCTAAGGTCCTACAAAGGAGGTTCAGAGATCTGTTGGGGTCTATAAGGAGGGAGCTCCATGATCTGGTGGGGTCTATAAGGAGGAAGCTCCATGATCTCTTGGGGTCTATAAAGAGGGAACTCCATAATCTGCTGGGGTCTATAAGAAAAGAGCTCCATGATCTGTTGGGGTCTATAAGAAAGGAGCTCCATGATCTGTTGGGGTCTATAAAGAGGGAGCTCCATGATCGTTGGGGTCTATAAGGAGGGAGCTCCATGATCTTTTGGGGTCTATAAGGAGGGAGCTCCATGATCTGTTGGGTCTATAAGGAGGGAGCTCCATGATCTGTTGGGGTCTATAAGGAGGGAGCTGCATGATCTGTTGGGGTCCTGAAGGAGAGGGAGCTCCCTGATCTGTTGGGGTCTATAAGGAGGGAGCTCCAGGATCTGTTGGGTCCTGAAGGAGAGGGAGCTCCATGATTTGTTGGGGTCTATAAGGAGGGAGCTTCATGATTTGTTGGGGTCTATAAGGTGGAGCTCCATGATCTGTTGGGGTCTATAAGGTGGGAGCTCCATGATCTGTTGGGGTCCTGAAGGAGAGGGAGTTCCATGATCTGTTGAGGTCTATAAGGTGGGAGCTCCATGATCTGTTGGGGTCTAAAAGGAAGGAGCTCCATGATCTGTTGGGGTCTATAAGGTGGGAGCTCCATGATCTGTTGGGGTCCTGAAGGAGAAGGAGTTCCATGATCTGTTGGGGTCCTGAAGGAGAGGGAGCTCCATGATCTGTTGGGGTCTATAAGGAGGGAGCTCCAGGATCTGTTGGGGTCTATAAGGAGGAACTCCATGATCTGTTGGGGTCAATAAGGAAGGAGCTCCATGATCTGTTGGAGTCTATAAGGAGGGAGCTCCATGATCTGTTAGTGTCTATAATGAGGGAGCTCCATGATCTGTTGGGGTCTATAAGGAGAGAGCTGCATGATCTGTTGGGGTCCTGAAGGAGAGGGAGCTCCCATGATCTGCTGGGGTCTATAAGGAGGGAGCTCCATGATCTGTTGGGGTCTATAAGGAGGGAGCTCAACAATTTGTTGGGGTCTATAAGGAGGGAGCTCCATGATCTGTTGGGGTCCTGAAGGAGAGGGAGCTCCATGATTTGTTGGGGTCTATAAGGAGGGAGCTCCATGATCTGGTGGGGTCTCTAAGGAAGGAGCTCCATGATCTGTTGGGGTCTATAAGGTGGAGCTCCATGATCTGTTGGGGTCCTGAAGGAGAGGGAGTTCCATGATCTGTTGGGGTCTATAAGGTGGAGCTCCATGATCTGTTGGGGTCTAAAGGAAGGCAGCTCCATGATCTGTTGGGGTCTATAAGGTGGGAGCTCCATGATCTGTTGAAGTCCTGAAGGAGAGGGAGTTCCATGATCTGTTGGGGTCCTGAAGGAGAGGGAGTTCCATGATCTGTTGGGGTCTATAAGGAGGGAGCTCCAAGATCTGTTTGGGTCTTAAGGAGGAAACTCCAAGATCTGTTGGGGTCTATAAGGAGGGAACTCCATGATCTGTTGGGGTCTATAAGGAGGGAGCTCCAAGATCTGTTGGGGTCTATAAGGAGGGAACTCCATGATCTGTATGGGTCAATAAGGAAGGAGCTCCATGATCTGTTGGGGTCTATAAGGAGGAGCTCCATGATCTGTTAGGGTCTATAAGGAGGGAGCTCCATGATCTGTTGGGGTCTATAAGGAGGGAGCTGCATGATTTGTTGGGGTCCTGAAGGAGAGGGAGTTCCATGATCTGTTGGGGTCTATAAGGTGGTTGCTCCATGACCTGCTGGGGTCTATAAGGAAGGAGCTCCATGATCTGTTGGGGTCTATAAGGTGGGAGTTCCATGATCTGTTGGGGTCCTGAAGGAGAGGGAGCTCCATGATCCTGTTGGGGTCTATAAGGAGGGAGCTCCATGATCTGTTGGGGTCTATAAGGAGGGAACTCCATGATTTGTATGGGTCAATAAGGAAGGAGCTCCATGATCTGTTGGGGTCTATAAGGAGGGAGCTCCATGATCTGTTAGGGTCTATAAGGAGGAGCTCCATGATCTGTTGGGGTCTATAAGGTGGGAGCTCCATGATCTGTTGGGGGTCCTGAAGGAGAGGGAGTTCCATGATCTGTTGAGGTCTATAAGGTGGGAGCTCCATGATCTGTTGGGGTCTAAAAGGAAGGAGCTCCATGATCTGTTGGGGTCTATAAGGTGGGAGCTCCATGATCTGTTGGGGTCCTGAAGGAGAAGGAGTTCCATGATCTGTTGGGGTCCTGAAGGAGAGGGAGCTCCATGATCTGTTGGGGTCTATAAGGAGGGAGCTCCAGGATCTGTTGGGGTCTATAAGGAGGGAACTCCATGATCTGTTGGGGTCAATAAGGAAGGAGCTCCATGATCTGTTGGAGTTCTATAAGGAGGGAGCTCCATGATCTGTTAGTGTCTATAATGAGGGAGCTCCATGATCTGTTGGGGTCTATAAGGAGAGAGCTGCATGATCTGTTGGGGTCCTGAAGGAGAGGGAGCTCCATGATCTGCTGGGGTCTATAAGGAGGGAGCTCCATGATCTGTTGGGTCTATAAGGAGGGAGCTCAACAATTTGTTGGGGTCTATAAGGAGGGAGCTCCATGATCTGTTGGGGTCCTGAAGGAGAGGGAGCTCCATGATCTGTTGGGGTCTATAATGAGGGAGCTCCATGATCTGTTGGGGTCTATAAGGAGGGAGCTCCATGATCTGTTGGGGTCTATAAGGAGGGAACTCCATGATCTGTATGGGTCAATAAGGAAGGAGCTCCATGATCTGTTGGGGTCTATAAGGAGGGAGCTCCCTGATCTGTGGGGTCTATAAGGAGGGAGCTGCATGATCTGTTGGGGTCCTGAAGGAGAGGGAGTTCCATGATCTGTTGGGGTCTATAAGGTGGGAGTCCATGATCTGTTGGGGTCTATAAGGAAGGAGCTCCATGATCTGTTGGGGTCTATAAGGTGGGAGCTCCATGATCTGTTGATAGTCCTGAAGGAGGAGGGAGTTCCATGATCTGTTGGGGTCCTGAAGGAGAGGGGCTCCATGATCTGTTGGGGTCTATAAGGAGGGAACTCCATGATCTGTATGGGTCAATAAGGAAGGAGCTCCATGATCTGTTGGGGTCTTAAGGAGGGAGCTCCATGATCTGTTAGGGTCTATCAGGAGGGAGCTCCATGATCTGTTGGGGTCTATAAGGAGGGAGCTGCATGATCTGTTGGGGTCCTGAAGGAGAGGGAGCTCCATGATCTGTTGGGGTCTATAAGGAGGGAGCTTCATGATCTGATGGGGTCTATAAGGACGGGCAGCTCAACGATTTGTTCGGGGTCTATAAGGAAGGATCTCCATGATCTGTTGGGGTCTATAAGGTGGGAGCTCCATGATCTGTTGGGGTCCTGAAGGAGAGGGAGTTCCATGATCTGTTGGGGTCTATAAGGTGGGGAGCTCCATGATCTGTTGGGGTCTAAAAGGAAGGAGCTCCATGATCTGTTGGGGTCTATAAGGTGGGAGCTCCATGATCTGTTGAAGTCCTGAAGTAGAGGGAGTTCCATGATCTGTTGGGGTCTATAAGGTGGGAACTCCATGATCTGTATGGGTTAATAAGGAAGGAGCTCCATGATCTGTTGGGGTCTATAAGGAGGGAGCTCCATGATCTGTTGGGGTCTATAAGGAGGGAACTCCATGATCTGTATGGGTCAATAAGGAAGGAGCTCCATGATCTGTTGGGGTCTATAAGGAGGGAGCTCCATGATCTGTTAGGGTCTATAAGGAGGAGCTCCATGATCTGTTGGGGTCTATAAGGAGGGAGCTGCATGATCTGTTGGGGTCCTGAAGGAGAGGGAGTTCCATGATCTGTTGGGGTCTATAAGGTGGGAGCTCCATGATCTGTTGGGGTCTATAAGGAGGGAGCTCCATGATCTGTTAGTGTCTATAAGGAAGGAGCTCCATGATCTGTTGGGGTCTATAAGGTGGGAGCTCCATGATCTGTTGAAGTCCTGAAGGAGAGGGAGTTCCATGATCTGTTGGGGTCCTGAAGGAGAGGGAGCTCCATGATCTGTTGGGGTCTATAAGGAGGGAGCTCCAAGATCTGTTGGGGTCTATAAGGAGGGAACTTCATGATCTGTATGGGTCAATAAGGAAGGAGCTCCATGATCTGTTGGGGTCTATAAGGAGGGAGCTCCATGATCTGTTGGGGTCTATAAGGAGGGAGCTGCATGATCTGTTGGGGTCCTGAAGGAGAGGGAGCTCCATGATCTGTTGGGGTCTATAAGGAGGGAGCTTCATGATCTGATGGGGTCTATAAGGAGGGAGCTCAACGATTTGTTGGGGTCTATAAGGTGGGAACTCCATGATCTGTATGGGTTAATAAGGAAGGAGCTCCATGATCTGTTGGGGTCTATAAGGAGGGAGCTCCATGATCTGTTGGGGTCTATAAGGAGGGAGCTCCATGATCTGTTGGGGTCTATAAGGAAGGAGCTCCATGATCTGTTGGGGTCTATAAGGAGGGAGCTCCATGATCTGTTAGGGTCTATAAGGAGGGAGCTCCATGATCTGTTGGGGTTCTATAAGGAGGGAGCTGCATGATCTGTTGTGGGTCCTGAAGGAGAGGGAGTTCCATGATCTGTTGGGGTCTATAAGGTGGGAGCTCCATGATCTGTTGGGGTCTATAAGGAAGGAGCTCCATGATCTGTTGGGGTCTATAAGGTGGGAGCTCCATGATCTGTTGAAGTCCTGAAGGAGAGGGAGTTCCCATGATCTGTTGGGGTCCTGAAGGAGAGGGAGCTCCATGATCTGTTGGGGTCTATAAGGAGGGAGCTCCAAGATCTGTTGGGGTCTATAAGGAGGGAACTCCATGATCTGTATGGGTCAATAAGAAAGGAGCTCCATGATCTGTTGGGGTCTATAAGGAGGGAGCTCCATGATCTGTTAGGGTCTATAAGGAGGGAGCTCCATGATCTGTTGGGGTCTATAAGGAGGGAGCTGCATGATCTGTTGGGGTCCTGAAGGAGAGGGAGCTCCATGATCTGTTGGGGTCTATAAGGAGGGAGCTTCATGATCTGATGGGGTCTATAAGGAGGGAGCTCAACGATTTGTTGGGGTCTATAAGGTGGGAGCTTCATGATTTGTTGGGGTCCTGAAGGAGAGGGAGCTCCATGATCTGTTGGGGTCTATAAGGAGGGAGCTCCAGGATCTGTTGGGTCTATAAGGAAGGATCTCCATGATCTGTTGGGGTCTATAAGGTGGGAGCTCCATGATCTGGTGGGGTCTAAAAGGAAGGAGTCCATGATCTGTTGGGGTCTATAAGGTGGGAGCTCCATGATCTGTTGGGGTCTATAAGGTGGGAGCTCCATGATCTGTTGAAGTCCTGAAGGAGAGGGAGCTCCATGATCTGTTGGGGTCTATAAGGAGGGAGCTGCATGATCTGTTGGGGTCCTGAAGGAGAGGGAGCTCCATGATCTGCTGGGGTCTATAAGGAGGGAGCTCCATGATCTGTTGGGGTCTATAAGGAGGGAGCTCAACAATTTGTTGGGGTCTATAAGGAGGGAGCTCCATGATCTGTTGGGGTCCTGAAGGAGAGGGAGCTCCATGATTTGTTGGGGTCTATAAGGAGGGAGCTCCATGATCTGTTGGGGTCTATAAGGAAGGAGCTCCATGATCTGTTGGGGTCTATAAGGTGGGAGCTCCATGATCTGTTGGGGTCCTGAAGGAGAGGGAGTTCCATGATCTGTTGGGGTCTATAAGGTGGGAGCTCCATGATCTGTTGGGGTCTAAAAGGAAGGAGCTCCATGATCTGTTGGGGTCTATAAGGTGGGAGCTCCATGATCTGTTGAAGTCCTGAAGGAGAGGGAGTTCCATGATCTGTTGGGGTCCTGAAGGAGAGGGAGTTCCATGATCTGTTGGGGTCTATAAGGAGGGAGCTCCAAGATCTGTTGGGGTCTATAAGGAGGGAACTCCAAGATCTGTTGGGGTCTATAAGGAGGGAACTCCATGATCTGTTGGGGTCTATAAGGAGGGAGCTCCAAGATCTGTTGGGGTCTATAAGGAGGGAACTCCATGATCTGTATGGGTCAATAAGGAAGGAGCTCCATGATCTGTTGGGGTCTATAAGGAGGGAGCTCCATGATCTGTTAGGGTCTATAAGGAGGGAGCTCCATGATCTGTTGGGGTCTATAAGGAGGGAGCTGCATGATTTGTTGGGGTCCTGAAGGAGAGGGAGTTCCATGATCTGTTGGGGTCTATAAGGTGGGAGCTCCATGACCTGTTGGGGTCTATAAGGAAGGAGCTCCATGATCTGTTGGGGTCTATAAGGTGGGAGCTCCATGATCTGTTGAAGTCCTGAAGGAGAGGGAGTTCCATGATCTGTTGGGGTCCTGAAGGAGAGGGAGCTCCATGATCTGTTGGGGTCTATAAGGAGGGAGCTCCATGATCTGTTGGGGTCTATAAGGAGGGAACTCCATGATCTGTATGGGTCAATAAGGAAGGAGCTCCATGATCTGTTGGGGTCTATAAGGAGGGAGCTCCATGATCTGTTAGGGTCTATAAGGAGGGAGCTCCATGATCTGTTGGGGTCTATAAGGAGGGAGCTGCATGATCTGTTGGGGTCCTGAAGGAGAGGGAGTTTCATGATCTGTTGGGGTCTATAAGGTGGGAGCTCCATGATCTGTTGGGGTCTATAAGGAAGGAGCTCCATGATCTGTTGGGGTCTATAAGGTGGGAGCTCCATGATCTGTTGAAGTCCTGAAGGAGAGGGAATGTGATCTGTTGGGATCCTCCCGCTGTGGCCCGCACAGTCTGTTTCCATAATCAACCAAGTAGTATCATCAGCCTGATAATATCTTTTGGGAGGCGCCATTTGTATTGGCCGTTCCCAGTCTAGTAATGCCAGCCTGTTGCCTCCCCAGGTACAGAACACTATTTTTGATGGTCCGCACCTACTACCATCTGGCTCCTCCCAGTACACCAGTGGTGGTAGGTACTGGGGTAATGGTAAGGGGTGTTTATTGGCCCCAGTTTAGGAATGGATGCCGTCTACCAGACAATGTCCACTTCTAACCCACATGTATGCAAGAAAATAACTAAACTTTATGGAAATAAACTCTGCAAGACCCCTCGCTAACCCTTATATTACGTGTAAAAAAATCCTACAAATGAGGTCTCCAGCGTTGTCTCTGCTTACTGCCACGGGGTTTCTTGGGCAGAAGCAGAAGGATTTGGTACCAGGCCCGTGTCCAGGAAAGCTGGGGGCAGTAATCAGCTGACAGCGCACTATGCGGCAGTCTTTGCTTGCTGGACGGTGGTGCGGAGATTCGGGCGCAGTGCCCGTCCGCCCGGGGACTGACAGTAATAACATCCCTGTTTAATCTCCCTATTGTATTTTCTCCAATACTAATAGTGCAGGTTGCTGTGGAAACTCCGCAAAGGAGTACGGACATGTGACTAATGCTTGTACAATAGCACAACCGGCTGCGCATGGTGGTGCTGGCTGTATCTGTATCCACTGGCAGGATTACCTGCGTAACAGAGGGATTACCTGCCCACTAAGGGATTACCTGCCTAACGGAGGGATTAACTGCCCACTGAGGGATTACCTGCCTAACGGAGGGATTACCTGCTCACTGAGGGATTACCTGCCTAACGGAGGGATTACCTGACTAACGGAGAGATTATCTGCCCACTGAGGGATTACCTGCCTAACGGAGGGATTACCTGCTCACTGAGGGATTACCTGCCTAACGGAGGGATTACCTGACTAACGGAGAGATTATCTGCCCACTGAGGGATTACCTGCCTAACAGAGAGATTACCTGCCTAACGGAGGGATTACCTGCCTAACGGAGGGATTACCTGCCTAACAGAGGGATTACCTGCCTAACGGAGGGATTACCTGCCCACTGTGGGATTACCTGGCCACTGAGGGATTACCTGCCCACTGTGGGATTACCTGCCCACTGTGAGATTACCTGCCCACTGAGGGATTACCTGCCTAATGGAGGGATTACCTGCCCACTGAGGGATTACCTGCCCACTGTGAGATTACCTGCCCACTGAGGGATTACCTGCCTAACGGAGGGATTACCTGCCCACTGAGGGATTACCTGCCTAACGGAGGGATTACCTGCTCACTGAGGGATTACCTGCCTAACGGAGGGATTACCTGACTAACGGAGAGATTATCTGCCCACTGAGGGATTACCTGCCTAACAGAGAGATTACCTGCCTAACGGAGGGATTACCTGCCTAACAGAGGGATTACCTGCCTAACGGAGGGATTACCTGCCCACTGTGGGATTACCTGCCTAACGGAGGGATTACCTGACTAACGGAGAGATTATCTGCCCACTGAGGGATTACCTGCCTAACAGAGAGATTACCTGCCTAACGGAGGGATTACCTGCCTAACGGAGGGATTACCTGCCTAACAGAGGGATTACCTGCCTAACGGAGGGATTACCTGCCCACTGTGGGATTACCTGGCCACTGAGGGATTACCTGCCCACTGTGGGATTACCTGCCCACTGTGAGATTACCTGCCCACTGAGGGATTACCTGCCTAATGGAGGGATTACCTGCCCACTGAGGGATTACCTGCCTAAGGGAGGGATTACCTGCCCATTGAGGGATTACCTGCCTAAGAGAGGGATTACCTGCCCATTGAGGGATTACCTGCCTAAGGGAGGGATTACCTGCCTAACGGACGGATTACCTGCCCACTGTGGGATTACCTGCCTAACAGAGGGATTACCTGCCCACTGTGGGATTACCTGCCCACTGAGGGATTACCTGCCTAACGGAGGGATTACCTGCCAAACGGAGGGATTACCTGCCAAACGGAGGGATTACCTGCCCACTGAGGGATTACCTGCCCACTGTGGGATTACCTGCCCACTGAGGGATTACCTGCCTAACGGAGGGAATACCTGCCCACTGAGGGATTACCTGCCCACTGAGGATCTACCTGCCTAACGGAGGGAATACCTGCCCACTGAGGGATTACCTGCCTAACGAGGGGATTACCTGCCTAACAGAGGGATTACCTGCCAACTGAGGGATTACCTGCCTAACAGAGGGATTACCTGTTTAACTGAGAGATTACCTGCCCACTGAGGGATTACCTGCCTAATGGAGGGATTACCTTCCCACTGAGGGATTACCTGCCTAACGGAGGGATTACCTTCCCACTGAGGGATTACCTGCCTAACGGAGGGATTACCTGACCACTGAGGGATTACCTGCCCAACGGAGGGATTACCTGCCCACTGAGGGATTACCTGCCTAACAAGGGGATTACCTGCCTAACGGAGAGATTACCTGCCAATTGAGGGATTACCTGCCTAACAGAGGGATTACCTGTTTGACGGAGAGATTACCTGCCCACTGAGGGATTACCTGCCTAATGGAGGGATTACCTGCCCACTGAGGGATTACCTGCCTAACGGAGGGAAACACCTGCCTAAAGGAGGGATTACCTGCCTAACGGAGGGATTACCTGACCACTGAGGGATTACCTGCCCAACGGAGGGATTACCTGCCCACTGAGGGAATACCTGCCTAACGGAGGGATTACCTGCCCACTGAGGGATTGCCTGCCTAACGGAGGGATTACCTGCCTAATGAAGGGATTACCTGCCACTGAGGGATTACCTGCCTAACAGAGGGATTACCTGCCCACTGAGGGATTACCTGCCTAACGGAGGGATTACCTGCCTAACGGAGGGATTACCTGCCCACTGAGGGATTACCTGCCTAACGGAGGGATTACCTGCCCACTGAGGGATTACCTGCCTAACGGAGGGATTACCTGCCCACTGAGGGATTACCTGCCTAACGGAGGGATTACCTGCCCACTGAGGGATTACCTGCCTAACGGAGGGATTACCTGTCCACTGAGGGATTACCTGCCTAACGGAGGGATTACCTGCCCACTGAGGGATTACCTGCCTAACAAGGGGATTACCTGCCTAACGGAGAGATTACCTGCCAATTGAGGGATTACCTGCCTAACAGAGGGATTACCTGTTTGACGGAGAGATTACCTGCCCACTGAGGGATTACCTGCCTAATGGAGGGATTACCTGCCCAACAGAGGGATTACCTGCCAATTGAGGGATTACCTGCCTAACAGAGGGATTACCTGTTTGACGGAGAGATTACCTGCCCACTGAGGGATTACCTGCCTAACAGAGGGATTACCTGCCCACTGAGGGATTACCTGCCTAACGGAGGGATTACCTGCCTAACGGAGGGATTACCTGCCCACTGAGGGATTACCTGCCTAACGGAGGGATTACCTGCCCACTGAGGGATTACCTGCCTAACGGAGGGATTACCTGCCAATTGAGGGATTACCTGCCTAACAGAGGGATTACCTGTACCTGCCCACTGAGGGATTACCTGCCCACTGTGGGATTACCTGCCTAAGAGAGGGATTACCTGCCCACTGAGGGATTACCTGCCTAACGGAGGGATTACCTGCCTAACGGAGGGATTACCTGCCCACTGAGGGATTACCTGCCTAACGGAGGGATTACCTGCCCACTGAGGGATTACCTGCCTAACGGAGGGATTACCTGCCCACTGAGGGATTACCTGCCTAACGGAGGGATTACCTGTCCACTGAGGGATTACCTGCCCAACGGAGGGATTACCTGCCCACTGAGGGATTACCTGCCTAACAAGGGGATTACCTGCCTAACGGAGAGATTACCTGCCAATTGAGGGATTACCTGCCTAACAGAGGGATTACCTGTTTGACGGAGAGATTACCTGCCCACTGAGGGATTACCTGCCTAATGGAGGGATTACCTGCCCACTGAGGGATTACCTGCCTAACGGAGGGAACACCTGCCTAAAGGAGGGATTACCTGCCTAACGGAGGGATTACCTGACCACTGAGGGATTACCTGCCCAACGGAGGGATTACCTGCCCACTGAGGGATTGCCTGCCTAACGGAGGGATTACCTGCCTAATGAAGGGATTACCTGCCCACTGAGGGATTACCTGCCTAACAGAGGGATTACCTGCCCACTGAGGGATTACCTGCCTAACGGAGGGATTACCTGCCTAATGAAGGGATTACCTGCCCACTGAGGGATTACCTGCCTAACAGAGGGATTACCTGCCCACTGAGGGATTACCTGCCTAACGGAGGGATTACCTGCCTAACGGAGGGATTACCTGCCCACTGAGGGATTACCTGCCTAACGGAGGGATTACCTGCCCACTAAGGGATTACCTGCCTAACGGAGGGATTACCTGTCCACTGAGGGATTACCTGCCTAACGGAGGGATTACCTGCCCACTGAGGGATTACCTGCCTAATGGAGGGATTACCTGCCCACTGAGGGATTACCTGTCTAACGGAGGGATTACCTGCCCATTGAGGGATTACCTGCCTAATGGAGGGATTACCGGCCCACTGAGGGATTACCTGTCTAACGGAGGGATTACCTGCCTAACGGAGGGATTACCTGCCCACTGAGGGATTACCTGCCTAACAGAGGGATTACCTGCCCACTGAGGGATTACCTGCCTAACAGAGGGATTACCTGACCACTGAGGGATTACCTGCCTAACATAGGGATTACCTGCCTAACATAGGGATTACCTGCCCACTGAGGGATTACCTGCCTAACGGAGGGATAACCTGCCCACTGAGGGATTACCTGCCTAACGGAGGGATTACGTGCCCAACGGAGGGATTACCTGCCCACTGAGGGATTACCTGCCTAACAGAGGGATTACCTGCCCACTGAGGCATTACTTGCCTAACGTAGGGATTACCTGACCACTGAGGGATTACCTGCCTAACATAGGGATTACCTGCCCACTGAGGGATTACCTGCCTAACGGAGGGATTACCTGCCTAACGGAGGGATTACCTGCCCACTGAGGGATTACCTGTCTAACAGAGGGATTACCTGCCCACTGAGGCATTACCTGCCTAACGGAGGGATTACCTGACCACTGAGGGATTACCTGCCCACTGAGGCATTACCTGCCTAACGGAGGGATTACCTGACCACTAAGGCATTACCTGCCTAACATAGGGATTACCTGACCACTGAGGGATTACCTGCCTAATGGAGGGATTACCTGCCTAACGGAGGGATTACCTGACCACTAAGGCATTACCTGCCTAACATAGGGATTACCTGACCACTGAGGGATTACCTGCCCATTGAGGGATTACCAGCCTAACGGAGGGATTACCGGCCCACTGAGGGATTACCTGCCCACTGAGGGATTACCTGCCTAACGGAGGGATTACCAGCCTAACGGAGGGATTACCTGCCTAATGGAGGGATTACCTGCCCACTGAGGGATTACCTGCCTAACGGACCTGCCTAATCTGAGGACATCTACCTAGGGTGGGATTACCTGCCCTCTAAGGACATCTACCTAGGGTGGGATTACCTGCCCGCTGAGGACATCTACCTAGGGTGGGATTACCTGCCCGCTGGGGACAACTACCTAGGGTGGGATTACCTGGGGGGGTCACTTATTGGCAGCATCTGTATAATTGGAGGAAAGGAGCTACAGAGTCATCAGAGGGGGCACCCAGTCCATCAGCAGAATTACAGAGTCATCAGAGGGGGCACCCAGTCCATCAGCAGAATTACAGAGTCATCAGAGGGGGCACCCAGTCCATCAGCAGAACTACAGAGTCATCAGAGGGGGCACCCAGTCCATCAGCAGAACTACAGAGTCATCAGAGGGGGCACCCAGTCCATCAGCAGAACTACAGAGTCATCAGAGGGGGCACCCAGTCCATCAGCAGAACTACAGAGTCATCAGAGGGGGCACCCAGTCCATCAGCAGAACTACAGAGTCATCAGAGGGGGCACCCAGTCCATCAGCAGAACTACAGAGTCATCAGAGGGGGGCACCCAGTCCATCAGCAGAATTACAGAGTCATCAGAGGGGGCACCCAGTCCATCAGCAGAACTACAGAGTCATCAGAGGGGGCACCCAGTCCATCAGCAGAACTACAGAGTCATCAGAGGGGGCACCCAGTCCATCAGCAGAATTACAGAGTCATCAGAGGGGGCACCCAGTCCATCAGCAGAACTACAGAGTCATCAGAGGGGGCACCCAGTCCATCAGCAGAACTACAGAGTCATCAGAGGGGCACCCAGTCCATCAGCAGAATTACAGAGTCATCAGAGGGGGCACCCAGTCCATCAGCAGAACTACAGAGTCATCAGAGGGGGCACCCAGTCCATCAGCAGAACTACAGAGTCATCAGAGGGGGCACCCAGTCCATCAGCAGAACTACAGAGTCATCAGAGGGGGCACCCAGTCCATCAGCAGAATTACAGAGTCATCAGAGGGGGCACCCAGTCCATCAGCAGAACCACAGAGTCATCAGAGGGGGCACCCAGTCCATCAGCAGAACTACAGAGTAATCAGAGGGGGCACCCAGTCCATCAGCAGAACTTAGTGTCCTCTGCAGTACCCTGTGGCCTTGGCAGTACCCTGTGACCTCAGCAGTACCCTGTGACCTTAGCAGTACCCTATGACCTCAGCAGTATCCTGTGACCTTGTCAGTACCCTATGACCTCAGTAGTACCAGGTTGCCACAGCAGTACCCTGTGGCCTTAGCAGTACCCTGTCACTTTAGCAGTACTCTGTGGCCTTAGCAGTACCCTGTGGTCTCAGCAGCACCCTGTGACCTTAGCAGTACCTGGTGGCCTTAGCAGTACTCTGTGGCCTTAACAGTATCCTGTGACCTTAGCAGTACCCCGTGGCCTTAGCAGTACCCCGTGACCTCAGCAATACCCTGTGACCTCAGCAGTACCCTGTGACCTTAGCAGTACCCTGTGACTGTAGCAGTACCCTGTGGCCTTAGCAGTACCCTATGACCTTAGCAGTACCCTGTGGCCTCAGCAGAACCCTGTGGTCTCAGCAGTACCCTATGGCCTCAGCAGTGCCCTGTGGTCTCAGCAGTACCCTGTGGCCTTAGCAGTACCCCGTGGCCTTAGCAGTACCCCGTGGCCTCAGCAGTACCCTATGACTTTAGCAGTACCCAGTGGTCTCAGTAGTACCCTGTGACCTTAGCAGTACCCTGTGGTCTTAGCAGTACCCTGTGACCTTAGCAGTACCCTGTGGCCTTAGCAGTACCCTATGGCCTCAGCAGTACCCTGTGGTCTCAGCAGTACCCTGTGACTGTAGCAGTACCCTGTGGCCTCAGCAGTACCCTATGGCCTCAGCAGTACCCTATGGCCTCAGCAGTACCCTGTGGTCTCAGCAGTACCCTGTGACTGTAGCAGTACCCTGTGGTCTTAGCAGTACCCTGTGACCTTAGCAGTACCCTGTGGCCCTAGCAGTACCCTGTGACCTTAGCAGTACCCTATGGCCTCAGAAGTACCCTGTGGTCTCAGCAGTACCCTGTGACCTTAGCAGTACCCTGTGACTTTAGCAGTGCCCTGTGGCCTTAGTAGTACCCTGTGGCCTTAGCAGTAACCTGTGACTGTAGCAGTACCCTATGACCATAGCAGTACCCTGTGACCTCAGTAGTACCCAGTCGTCTCAGCAGTATCCTGTGACCTTAGCAGTACCCTGTGACTGTAGCAGTACCCTGTGGCCTTAGCAGTACCCTGTGGCCTTAGCAGTACCCTGTGGCCTTAGCAGTATCCTGTGAACTTAGCAGTACCCTGTGGCCTCAGCGGTACCCTGTGGCCTCAGCGGTACCCTGTGACCTTAGCAGTACCCTGTGGTCTCAGCAGTACCCTGTGGCCTTAGCAGTGCCCTATGGCCTCAGGAGTACCCTGTGACTGTAGCAGTACCCTGTGACTGTAGCAGTTCCCTGTGACCTCAGTAGTACCCAGGCGTCTCAGCAGTATCCTGTGACCTTAGCAGTACCCTGTGACTGTAGCAGTACCCTGTGGCCTTAGCAGTATCCTGTGACCTTAGCAGTACCCTGTGGCCTTAGCAGTATCCTGTGACCTTAGCAGTACCCTGTGGCCTTAGCGGTACCCTGTGGCCTCAGCAGTACCCTGTGGCCTTAGCAGTACCCTGTGACTGTAGCAGTACCCTGTGACTGTAGCAGTACCCTGTGACCTCAGTAGTACCCAGTCGTCTCAGCAGTATCCTGTGAGCTTAGCAGTACCCTGTGACTGTAGCAGTACCCTGTGGCCTTAGCAGTATCCTGTGACCTTAGCAGTACCCTGTGGCCTTAGCAGTATCCTGTGACCTTAGCAGTACCCTGTGGCCTTAGCAGTACCCTGTGGCCTTAGCAGTACCCTGTGGCCTTAGCGGTACCCTGTGGCCTCAGCGGTACCCTGTGACCTTAGCAGTACCCTGTGACCTTAGCAGTACCCTGTGGCCTTAGCAGTACCCTATGGCCTCAGGAGTACCCTGTGACTGTAGCAGTACCCTGTGGTCTCAGCAGTACCCTGTGGCCTTAGCAGTACCCTGTGACTGTAGCAGTACCCTGTGACTGTAGCAGTACCCTGTGGCCTTAGCAGTACCCTGTGGCCTTAGCAGTACCCTATGACTGTAGCAGTACCCTGTGACTGTAGCAGTACCCTGTGACTGTAGCAGTACCCTGTGGTCTCAGCAGTACCCTGTAGCCTCAGCAGTACCCTGTGACTGTAGCAGTACCCTGTGACTGTAGCAGTACCCTGTGGTCTCAGCAGTACCCTGTAGCCTCAGCAGTACCCTGTGACTGTAGCAGTACCCTGTGGCCTTAGCAGTACCCTGTGGCCTCAGTAGTACCAGGCGACATCTTAGTTGTTATTCTTGCCGTATCATCTTGTTGTTTTCGGGATGTTCCTGGTGTCTGCAGATCTGCCGCCAGGAGCCTCCTCATCAATTATTGCAGTAATATCATGATTTTCCCGCCGTGCGTCCTCCGCTCGCCTCATGTTCTGCTCGCCGCTTGCTGTTACCTTTTATTATTTAAAGACTTTGAAATGTTGAAAGGAGGCGCCAATCGTCTGGAGATTAACTGTGCCAGCACTCGGCAGACGGCAATGACATCTCAAGGTGAGCACTGACAACCTGACACCTCGCCTCCGGAAACAACTGATTGGCGCTGATGTGGGGAGAGGATGTTGTCAACATTGGGAATTCTCCGAGATGAATATTTAGCAGCCATGGCAGCTGTGCCGCAGGACAACAACCCTTCCTCATCTATCCCGGGATAGCCTGTAAGGGTCTGCAGAGCGCCCCCTATGATGATGATAAGAACGGCCACAGATGACACGTTATTTAACACTTTACTGTACAAAATATATAGGAAACATCCTAAACACGGACTTCTGCGAGGAGGACGGGAGAACGAATCTGGCAGATCATGTAATACTCACCCAACACTCTGCTGGTCCCACCTCCGCACACCGGACCCCCAATAAATGTAGGAGGGTCCCAGAAGGAAAACTGCTGAGCTAGAGGGAAGGAAAAAGGAACAGAATCAAAAGTAACAGCAAACATATCCCACTGTCCAGTCCAGTCCACACCCCCACACCTCTCCTCCTCCAGCACCTCCACACACTGGGCCCCCACCTCTCCTCCTCCAGCACCTCCACACACTGGGCCCCACCTCTCCTCCTCCAGCACCTCCGCACACTGGGCCCCCCACCTCTCCTCCTCCAGCACATCCACACACTGGGCCCCCCACCTCTCCTCCTCCAGCACCTCCACACACTGGGCCCCCCACCTCTCCTCCTCCAGCACCTCCGCACACTGGGCCCCCCACCTCTCCTCCTCCAGCACCTCCGCACACCGGGCCCCCACCTCTCCTCCTCCAGCACCTCCGCACACTGGGCCCCCCACCTCTCCTCCTCCAGCACCTCCACACACTGGGCCCCCCCACCTCTCCTCCTCCAGCACCTCCACACACTGGGCCCCCCACCTCTCCTCCTCCAGCACCTCCGCACACTGGGCCCCCCACCTCTCCTCCTCCAGCACCTCCGCACACTGGGCCCCCCACCTCTCCTCCTCCAGCACCTCCACACGGGGCCCCCACCTCTCCTCCTCCAGCACCTCCGCACACTGGGCCCCCCACCTCTCCTCCTCCAGCACCTCCGCACACTGGGCCCCCCACCTCTCCTCCTCCAGCACCTCCACACAGGGCCCCCACCTCTCCTCCTCCAGCACCTCCGCACACTGGGCCCCCCACCTCTCCTCCTCCAGCACCTCCGCACACTGGGCCCCCCACCTCTCCTCCTCCAGCACCTCCACACTGGGCCCCCCACCTCACCTCCTCCAGCACCTCCGCACACTGGGCCCCCCACCTCTTCTCCTCCAGCACCTCCACACACTGGGCCCCCACACCTCTCCTCCTCCAGCACCTCCACACTGAGCCCCCCACCTCTCCTCCTCCAGCACCTCCACACACTGGGTCCCCACACCTCTCCTCCTCCAGCACCTCCACACTGAGCCCCCCACCTCTCCTCCTCCAGCACCTCCGCACACTGGGCCCCCCACCTCTCCTCCTCCAGCACCTCCGCACACTGGGCCCCCACCTCTCCTCCTCCAGCACCTCCACACACTGGGCCCCCACCTCTCCTCCTCCATCACCTCCACACACTGGGCCCCCACCTCTCCTCCTCCAGCACATCCACACACTGGGCCCCCACCTCTCCTCCTCCAGCACCTCCGCACACACTGGGCCCCCACCTCTCCTCCTCCATCACCTCCGCACACTGGGCCCCCCACCTCTCCTCCTCCAGCACCTCCACACACTGGGCCCCCCACCTCTCCTCCTCCAGCACCTCCACACACTGGGCCCCCCACCTCTCCTCCTCCAGCACCTCCGCACACACTGGGCCCCCACCTCTCCTCCTCCATCACCTCCACACACTGGGTCCCCACCTCTCCTCCTCCATCACCTCCACACACTGGGCCCCCACCTCTCCTCCTCCAGCACCTCCGCACACTGGGCCCCCACCTCTCCTCCTCCAGCACCTCCACACACTGGGCCCCCCCACCTCTCCTCCTCCAGCACCTCCACACTGGGCCCCCCACCTCTCCTCCTCCAGCACCTCCACACCGGGTCCCCACCTCTCCTCCTCCAGCACCTCCACACTGGGCCCCCCACCTCTCCTCCTCCAGCACCTCCACACCGGGTCCCCACCTCTCCTCCTCCATCACCTCCAAACTGGGCCCCCACCTCTCCTCCTCCAGCACCTCCACACACTGGGCCCCCACCTCTCCTCCTCCAGCACCTCCACACACTGGGCCCCCACACCTCTCCTCCTCCAGCACCTCCACACTGGGCCCCCCACCTCTCCTCCTCCAGCACCTCCACACCGGGCCCCCACCTCTCCTCCTCCATCACCTCCACACTGGGCCCCCCCACCTCTCCTCCTCCAGCACCTCCACACCGGGCCCCTGACCTCTCCTCCTCCAGCACCTCCGCACACTGGGCCCCCACCTCTCCTCCTCCAGCACCTCCGCACACCGGGCCCCCACCTCTCCTCCTCCAGCACCTCCGCACACTGGGCCCCCACCTCTCCTCCTCCAGCACCTCCACACACTGGGCCCCCCACCTCTCCTCCTCCTTCACCTCCGCACACTGGGTCCCCACACCTCTCCTCCTCCAGCACCTCCACACACTGGGCCCCCCACCTCTCCTCCTCCCGCACCTCCACACTGGGCCCCCCCACCTCTCCTCCTCCACACTGGGCCCCCCACCTCTCCTCCTCCAGCACCTCCACACACTGGGCCCCCCACCTCTCCTCCTCCAGCACCTCCACACACTGGGCCCCCACCTCTCCTCCTCCAGCACCTCCACACACTGGGCCCCCACACCTCTCCTCCTCCAGCACCTCCACACACTGGGCCCCCCACCTCTCCTCCTCCAGCACCTCCACACACTGGGCCCCCCACCTCTCCTCCTCCAGCACCTCCACACACTGGGCCCCCACCTCTCCTCCTCCAGCACCTCCACACACTGGGCCCCCCACCTCTCCTCCTCCAGCACCTTCACACACTGGGTCCCCCACCTCTCCTCCTCCAGCACCTCCACACGGGGCCCCCACCTCTCCTCCTCCAGCACCTCCGCACACTGGGCCCCCCACCTCTCCTCCTCCATCACCTCCGCACACTGGGCCCCCCACCTCTCCTCCTCCAGCACCTCCACACACTGGGCCCCCCACCTCTCCTCCTCCAGCACCTCCACACACTGGGCCCCCCACCTCACCTCCTCCAGCACCTCCACACACTGGGCCCCCCACCTCTCCTCCTCCATCACCTCCACACTGGGCCCCCCCACCTCTCCTCCTCCACACTGGGCCCCCCCACCTCTCCTCCTCCAGCACCTCCACACACTGGGCCCCCACACCTCACCTCCTCCAGCACCTCCACACACTGGGTCCCCCACCTCTCCTCCTCCATCACCTCCGCACACTGGGTCCCCCACCTCTCCTCCTCCAGCACCTCCGCACACTGGGCCCCCCACCTCTCCTCCTCCAGCACCTCCACACTGGGCCCCCACCTCTCCTCCTCCAGCACCTCCGCACACTGGGCCCCCCACCTCTCCTCCTCCATCACCTCCGCACACTGGGCCCCCACCTCTCCTCCTCCAGCACCTCCACACACTGGGCCCCCCACCTCTCCGCCTCCCGCACCTCCACACACTGGGCCCCCCACCTCCCCTCCTCCAGCACCTCCGCACACTGGGCCCCCCACCTCTCCTCCTCCAGCCCCTCCCACTGGGCCCCCACCTCTCCTCCTCCATCACCTCCACACTGGGCCCCCCCACCTCTCCTCCTCCACACTGGGCCCCCCCACCTCTCCTCCTCCAGCACCTCCACACACTGGGCCCCCCACCTCTCCTCCTCCATCACCTCCACACTGGGCCCCCCACCTCTCCTCCTCCAGCACCTCCGCACACTGGGCCCCCACCTCTCCTCCTCCATCACCTCCGCACACTGGGCCCCCCACCTCTCCTCCTCCAGCACCTCCGCACACTGGGCCCCCCACCTCTCCTCCTCCAGCACCTCCACACACTGGGCCCCCACCTCTCCTCCTCCATCACCTCTGCACACTGGGCCCCCACCTCTCCTCCTCCATCACCTCCACACACTGGGCCCCCCACCTCTCCTCCTCCATCACCTCCACACGGGGCCCCCCACCTCTCCTCCTCCAGCACCTCCACACTGGGCCCCCCACCTCTCCTCCTCCAGCACCTCCACACTGGGCCCCCACCTCTCCTCCTCCAGCACCTCCGCACACTGGGCCCCCACCTCTCCTCCTCCATCACCTCCGCACACTGGGCCCCCCACCTCTCCTCCTCCAGCACCTCCACACACTGGGCCCCCACCTCTCCTCCTCCAGCACCTCCGCACACTGGGCCCCCACACCTCTCCTCCTCCAGCACCTCCGCACACTGGGCCCCCCACCTCTCCTCCTCCAGCACCTCCGCACACTGGGCCCCCCACCTCTCCTCCTCCAGCACCTCCACACTGGGCCCCCCACCTCTCCTCCTCCAGCACCTCCGCACACTGGGCCCCCCACCTCTCCTCCTCCATCACCTCCGCACACTGGGTCCCCACACCTCTCCTCCTCCATCACCTCCGCACACTGGGCCCCCCACCTCTCCTCCTCCAGCACCTCCACACTGGGCCCCCACCTCTCCTCCTCCATCACCTCCGCACACTGGGCCCCCACCTCTCCTCCAGCACCTTTTCAGATCGGGCAACAGTAATGGGCTCCACCATTCTGGAGAACAACAAATCCATTGGCTGTAGCCCGGCATCTCTCCACCAGAATTCCCATCCAGCACCATTACTCTTACCATTAGCAGTCATCCTGCTACATCCATGCAGCAGAGCCGACCACGTTACTGATCCCAGACACCCAAAGAAACACATAATCACTGAGATAGTGTCCAGATCTGATGACCTCCTATGACCCCTAAAAGTCTTGGGGGGGCCTATGATACGAGTTATTATAGTATTATACCAGTTATGTGGGAGGATGCTGGGGGTGGCCATGGTTTATGAGCGGCTGAGGACGCCTCTGCTCTGTAATTACACCTTAGATGAGCAGCTTCATCCTCACTGAGCGGAGAGCAGTAAATGTCCCATATGTCACACAAGCAGGAGCCGCCCAGCAGTATAGCGTCCCACACCCTGCCGCCTCCTAACCTGTGTCACTCAGGGGCCACACACTGGACACGAGGCTTCAGGGTGTGAGGAAGGGCTTCTGTATAATGGGGCTCTCCACTAAGCACCCCAATGTCACTGCCCAGCGGCCTCTCCCTTTATTATACTCCAGAGCTGAACTCCCAATACTGCAGACTCCATAGGTGATATGTCATTTCCTATTCATCACATCAGTAAGCTCTTGAGTGTGCATCCTCGCCCTCTCTATAGAGGGGCGCCATGTCAGTTAGGGATCTGCTCCCCTGGGGCCCCGGGTCAGATGAGCTGGGTGCAGGTTTGTGACTCTGCTGCCCGAGGCCAAATAATCAGAGATTAGCTGGGTAACCCGCCATAAGCTTCATGATGGTCAAATAGGATTAAGAGCTGAAGAGATCAGATCTGCTAATCAGGATGCCGTCTGTCTGATGAGCTCAGCGCAATACACACAGAGCGGTCACAGCATGGCGGCATCTAATATAACCCTCTGCTAACATCCTCTGTGCTGCTGGGACCCTGCACCTGCTCCATGTATCTCTCATCCTGTGAACTCCCCTATAAGAGTCTTCTGTGTCCTCTGCCTCCCGTGTCCTTCCCCCGTTTTCCTCCATCTCCCATTTCCTCCACTTCCTCTGTCCTCCATCTCCCATTTCCTCCACTTCCTCTGTCCTCCATCTCCCATTTCCTCCACTTCCTCTGTCCTCCATCTCCCATTTCCTCCACTTCCTCTGTCCTCCATCTCCCATTTCCTCCACTTCCTCTGTCCTCCATCTCCCATTTCCTTCACTTCCTCTGTCCTCCATCTCCCATTTCCTCCACTTCCTCTGTCCTCCATCTCCCATTTCCTTCACTTCCTCTGTCCTCCACCTCCTGTTTTTTCTTCTTCCTTTGTTGTCCACTGCATTCCGTATCCTCCACCTCCCATGTTTTTTGCTTCCTGTGTACTTAACCCCCTGCCTGCCATGTCCTCTGCCTTCTGTGTCCTCCGCTTCCTTTGTCCTCCTCCTCCCATTTTCTCTGCTTCCTGTGTCCTCCGCTTCCGTTAGCCTCCACCTCCAGTGTCCTCCGCCTCCTGTTTCCTCCACCTCTCGTTTCCTTTACTTCCTCTGCCCTCCACCTCCCGTGCACTTACCCTCTGTTTTCTTCTGTTATCCTCCTCCTGCTCCTGTGTTCTTCGCACCCTGTGTCCTCTGCCTCCCATGTCCTTCATTTCCCATATCCTCCACTTCCCCTGTCCTCAGGATCCCGTGTCCTCCGCCTCTCGTGTCCTCCGTTTCCTCTGTACATTACCTCCTGTGCCCTTCGCCTCCTGTGTGCCCCACCTCCCGTGTCTTCCACCTCTTCTGTTCTCCACTTCTTGTGTCCTCAGCCTCCTGTGTCCTGTGCTTCCTGTGTCCTCCTCCTCCTGTGTCCTCTGCCTCCTGTGTCCTCTGCCTCCTGTGTCCTTCTACCCCTTTATCCTTCACTGCCTGTGTCCTCCGCTTCCTCTGTCCTCAATGTCCCATGTCCTCCACCTCTTCTGTTCTCCACATCCTGTGTCCTCTGCCTCCCATATCCTCTACCTCCTGTGTCCTTTGCCTCCTGTGTCCTCTGCTTTCCCTGTACTTTACTTGCCATGTCCTCCACCTCCTGTGGCCTCCTCCTCCAGTATCTTCTGCCTCCCATGTCCTCCCTCTCACGTGTTCTCCTCTCCACTTGTCCTCTGCCTCTCTTGTCCTCCACCTCCTGTGTAGAGGAGCGGCACCTGCCCGAAATCTGCCCTGGTGGTTGTATCAGTGGTTGTTGTTGTATAGTTTGTTGCCTGTCTCTCTGGTTATTTCTCCAGGTGTTATTCCACCTGTCTCTCTGGCTGTTATTCCTCCTGTCTCTCTGGTCATGTCTCCAGGTGTTATTCCACCTGTCTCTCTGGCTGTTATTCCACCTGTCTCTCTGGCTGTTATTCCTCCTGTCTCTCTGGTTATTTCTCCAGGTGTTATTCCACCTGTCTCTCTGGCTGTTATTCCACCTGTCTCTCTGGCTGTTATTCCACCTGTCTCTCTGGTCATGTCTCCAGGTGTTATTCCACCTGTCTCTCTGGCTGTTATTCCACCTGTCTCTCTGGCTGTTATTCCTCCTGTCTCTCTGGTCATGTCTCCAGGTGTTATTCCACCTGTCTCTCTGCTTATCTCTCCAGGTGTTATTCCACCTGTCTCTCTGGCTGTTATTCCACCTGTCTCTCTGGCTGTTATTCCACCTGTCTCTCTGGCTGTTATTCCACCTGTCTCTCTGGTTATTTCTCCAGGTGTTATTCCACCTGTCTCTCTGGCTGTTATTCCACCTGTCTCTCTGGTCATGTCTCCAGGTGTTATTCCACCTGTCTCTCTGGCTGTTATTCCACCTGTCTCTCTGGTCATCTCTCTAGGTGTTATTCTGCCTGTCTCTCTGGCTGTTATTCCACCTGTCTCTCTGGTCATCTCTCTAGGTGTTATTCTGCCTGTCTCTCTGGCTGTTATTCTACCTCTCTTTCTGGCTATTATTCCACCTGTCTCTCTGGCTGTTATTCCACCTGTCTCTCTGGTCATCTCTCTAGGTGTTATTCTGCCTGTCTCTCTGGCTGTTATTCTACCTCTCTGGTCATCTCTCTAGGTGTTATTCTGCCTGTCTCTCTGGCTGTTATTCTACCTCTCTTTCTGGCTATTATTCCACCTGTCTCTCTGGCTGTTATTCCACCTACAAAAAAGAAAAAAGTAGATGGGGATTCAGCTCACCTAGGCGTAGTCTTTCTTGCAGCAAGCATGTGAGATGGAGGGTGCACGGTTGTCCGGTGCTGGCCAGGCACTGATTACAAGACGTAAATGGAGAGGAAGCGTGGTGGATTCCGGCACTCCTGACGTGTAGCTAAAACTTAACTTTTAATAAATTAACATTAAAATGTGATGTCACATAGCGGACCTACGCGTTTCACGCAGTTGCGTCGGACCATGATTAAGCGCAACTGCGTGAAACGCGTAGGTCCGCTATGTGACATCGAATTTTAATGTTAATTTATTAAAAGTTAAGTTTTAGCTACACGTCAGGAGTGCCGGAATCCACCACGCTTCCTCTCCATTTACGTCTTGTTATTCCACCTGTCTCTCTGGCTGTTATTCCACCTGTCTCTCTGGTCATCTCTCCAGTTGTTATTCTGCCTGTCTCTCTGGCTGTTATTCCACCTGTCTCTCTGGTCATCTCTCCAGTTGTTATTCTGCCTGTCTCTCTGGCTGTTATTCCACCTGTCTCTCTGACTGTTATTCCACCTGTCTCTCTGGCTGTTATTCTGCCTGTCTCTCTGGCGGTTATTCCACCTGTCTCTCTGGCTGTTATTCCACCTGTTTCTCTGGCTGTTATTCCACCTGTCTCTCTGGCTGTTATTCCACCTGTCTCTCTGGTCATCTCTCCAGTTGTTATTCTGCCTGTCTCTCTGGCTGTTATTCCACCTGTCTCTCTGGTCATCTCTCCAGTTGTTATTCTGCCTGTCTCTCTGGCTGTTATTCCACCTGTCTCTCTGACTGTTATTCCACCTGTCTCTCTGGCTGTTATTCTGCCTGTCTCTCTGGCGGTTTATTCCACCTGTCTCTCTGGCTGTTATTCCACCTGTTTTCTCTGGCTGTTATTCCACCTGTCTCTCTGGCTGTTATTCCACCTGTCCTCTCTGGCTGTTGTTCCACCTGTCTCTTTGGATGTTATTCCACCTGTGTCTCTGGCTGTTATTCCACCTGTCTCTCTGGCTGTTGTTCCACCTGTCTCTTTGGATGTTATTCCACCTGTGTCTCTGGCTGTTATTCCACCTGTGTCTCTGGCTGTTATTCCACCTGTCTCTCTGGCTGTTATTCCACCTGTCTCTCTGGCTGTTGTTCCACCTGTCTCTTTGGATGTTATTCCACCTATCTCTCTGGCTGTTATTCCACCTGTCTCTCTGGTCATCTCTCCAGGTGTTATTCTGCCTGTCTCTCTGGCTGTTATTCCACCTGTCTCTCTGACTGTTATTCCACCTGTCTCTCTGGCTGTTATTCTGCCTGTCTCTCTGGCGGTTATTCCACCTGTCTCTCTGGCTGTTATTCCACCTGTTTCTCTGGCTGTTATTCCACCTGTCTCTCTGGCTGTTATTCCACCTGTCTCTCTGGTCATCTCTCCAGTTGTTATTCTGCCTGTCTCTCTGGCTGTTATTCCACCTGTCTCTCTGGTCATCTCTCCAGTTGTTATTCTGCCTGTCCTCTCTGGCTGTTATTCCACCTGTCTCTCTGACTGTTATTCCACCTGTCTCTCTGGCTGTTATTCTGCCTGTCTCTCTGGCGGTTATTCCACCTGTCTCTCTGGCTGTTATTCCACCTGTTTCTCTGGCTGTTATTCCACCTGTCTCTCTGGCTGTTATTCCACCTGTCTCTCTGGCTGTTGTTCCACCTGTCTCTTTGGATGTTATTCCACCTGTGTCTCTGGCTGTTATTCCACCTGTGTCTCTGGCTGTTATTCCACCTGTCTCTCTGGCTGTTATTCCACCTGTCTCTCTGGCTGTTGTTCCACCTGTCTCTTTGGATGTTATTCCACCTATCTCTCTGGCTGTTATTCCACCTGTCTCTCTGGTCATCTCTCCAGGTGTTATTCTGCCTGTCTCTCTGGCTGTTATTCCACCTGTCTCTCTGGTCAACTCTCCAGGTGTTATTCTGCCTGTCTCTCTGGCTGTTATTCCACCTGTCTGTCTGGCTGTTATTCCACCTGTTTCACTGCTTATCTCTCCAGGTGTTACTCCACCTGTCTGGCTGTTATTCCACCTGTTTCTCTGGCTGTTATTTCACCTGTATCTCTGCTTATCTCTCCAAGTGTTATTCCACCTGTCTGTCTGTTAATCCACCTGTCTCTCTGGCTGTTATTTCACCTGTCTCTCTGGTCATCTCTCCAGGTGTTATTCTGCCTGTCTCTCTGGCTGTTATTCCACCTGGCTCTCTGGCTGCCATTCCACCTGTCTGTCTGGGTGTTATTCCGCCTGTCTCTCTGCTTATCTTTCCAGGTCTTATTCCACCTGTCTGCCTGGCTGTTATTCCACCTGTCTCTCTGGCTGTTATTCCACCTGTCTCTCTGCTTATCTCTCCAGGTGTTATTCCACCTGTCTGTCTGGCTGTTATTCCACCTGTCTCTCTGGCTGTTATTCCACCTGTCTCTCTGGCTGTTATTCCACCTGTTTCTCTGCTTATCTCTCCAGGTGTTATTCCACCTGTCTGTCTGTCTGTTATTCCACCTGTCTCTCTGGCTGTCATTCCACCTGCCTGTCTGTCTGTTATTCCACGTGTCTGTCTGGCTGTTATTCCACCTGTCTTTCTGGCTCTTATTCCACCTGTCTCTCTGGCTGTCATTCCACCTGTCTGTCTGGCTGTTATTCCACATGTCTGTCTGTTATTCCACCTGTCTCTCTGGCTGTTATTCCACCTGTCTGTCTGGCTGTTATTCCACCTGTCTCTCTGGTCATCTCTCCATGTGTTATTCCACCTGTCTCTCTGGCTGTTATTCCACCTGTCTCTCTGGTCATCTCTCCAGGTGTTATTCCACCTGTCTCTTTGGTTGTTATTCCACCTGTCTGGTTGGCTGTTATTCCACCTGTCTCTCTGGCTGTAATTCCACCTGTCTCTCTGCTTATCTCTCCAGGTGTTATTCCACCTGTCTGTCTGTCTGTTATTCCACCTGTCTCTCTGGCTGTTATTCCACCTGTCTGTCTGTTATTCCACCTGTCTCTCTGTCTGTTATTCCACCTGTCTCTATGGCTGTTATTCCACCTGTCTCTCTGGCTGTCATTCCACCTGTCTGTCTGGCTGTTATTCCACCTGTCTCTCTGGTCATCTCTCCTGGTGTTATTCCACCTGTCTCTCTAGCTGTTATTCCACCTGTCTGTCTGGCTGTTATTCCACCTGTCTCTCTGGCTGTCATTCCACCTGTCTCTCTGGCTGTTATTCCACCTGTCTCTCTGGATGTTATTCCACCTGTCTCTCTGGTCACCTCTACAGGTGTTATTCCACCTGTCTGTCTGGCTGTGTTTCCACCTGTCTGTCTGGCTCTTATTCCACCTGCCTCTCTGGCTGTTATTCCACCTGTCTCTATGGCTGTTATTTCACCTGTCTCTATGGTCATCTCTCCAGCTGTTATTCTGCCTGTCTCTCTGGCTGTGTTTCCACATGCCTCTCTGGCTGTTATTCCACCTGTCTCTCTGGCTGTTATTCCACCTGTCTCTCTGGCTGTTATTCCACCTGTCTCTCTGGCTGTTATTCCACCTGTCTGTCTGGCTGTTATTCCTGCCTGTCTGTCTGTTATTCCACCTGTCTCTCTGGCTGTTATTCCACCTCTTTGTCTAGCTGTTATTCCACCTGTCTCTCTGGCTGTTATTCCACCTGTCTCTCTGCTTATCTCTCCAGGTGTTATTCCCCCTGTCTCTCTGGCTGTTATTTCACCTGTCTCTCTGCTTATCTCTCCAGGTGTTATTCCACCTGTCTGTCTGGCTGTTATTCCACCTGTCTGTCTGGCTGTTATTCCACCTGTCTCTCTGGCTGTTATTCCACCTGTCTCTCTGGCTGTTATTCCACCTGTCTTTCTGGCTGTTATTCCAACTGTCTGTCTTGCTGTTATTCCACCTGTCTGTCTGGCTGTTATTTCACCTGTCTGTCTGGCTGTTATTCCACCTGTCTCTCTGGCTGTTATTTCACCTGTCTTTGTGGCTGTTATTCCAACTGTCTGTCTTGCTGTTATTCCACCTGTCTTTCTGGCTGTTATTCCACCTGTCTGTCTGGCTGTTATTCACCTGTCTCTCTGGCTGTCATTCCACCTGTCTCTCTGGCTGTTATTCCACCTGTCTGTCTGGCTTTTATTCCGCCTTTCTTTCTGGCTGTTATTCCACCTGTCTCTCTGGCTGTTGTTCCATCTGTCTCTTTGGATGTTTTTCCACCTGTCTCTCTGGCTGTTATTCTACCTGTCTCTCGGGTCATCTCTCCAGGTGTTATTCTGCCTGTCTCTCTGGCTGTTACTCCACCTATCTCTCTGGCTGTTATTCCGCCTGTCTCTCTGGCTGTTATTCCACCTGTCTCTCTAGTCATCTCTCCAGGTGTTATTCTGCCTGTCTCTCTGGCTGTTATTCCACCTGTCTCTCTGGTCATCTCTCTCAAGGTGTTATTCTGCCTGTCTCTCTGGCTGTTATTCCACCTGTCTCTCTGGCTGTTATTCCACCTGTCTCTGGCTCTTATTCCACCTGTCTCTCTGCTTATCTCTCCAGGTGTTATTCCACCTGTCTGTCTGTCTGTTATTCCCCCTTCTCTCTTCTTATCTCTCCAGGTGTTATTCCACCTGTCTGGCTGGCTGTTATTCCACCTGTTTCTCTGGCTGTTATTCACCTGTCTCTCTGCTTATCTCTCCAGGTGTTATTCCACCTGTCTGTCTGGCTGTTATTTCACCTGTCTCTCTGGTCATCTCTCCAGGTGTTATTCTGCCTTTCTCTCTGGTTGTTATTCCACCTGTTTCTCTGGCTGTCATTCCACCTGTCTCTCTGGCTGTCATTCCACCTTCTGTCTGGCTGTTATTCCGCCTGTCTCTCTGCTTATCTTTTCAGGTGTTATTCTGCCTTTCCCTCTGGCTGTTATTCCGCCTGTCTCTCTGCTTATCTCTCCAGGTGTTATTCCACCTGTCTCTCTGCTTATCTCTCCAGGTGTTATTCCAACTGTCTGTCTGGCTATTATTCCAACTGTATCTCTGGCTGTCATTCCACCTGTCTCTCTGGCTGTCATTCCACCTGTCTGGCTGGCTGTTATTCCACCTGTCTGGCTGGCTGTTATTCCACCTGTTTCTCTTGCTGTTATTCCACCTGTCTCTCTGGCTGTTATTCCACCTGTCTCTCTGCTTATCTCTCCAGGTGTTATTCCACCTGTCTGTCTGGCTGTTATTCCACCTGTTTCTCTTGCTGTTATTCCACCTGTCTGGCTGGCTGTTATTCTGCCTGTCTCTCTGGTCATCTCTCCAGGTGTTATTCTGCCTGTCTCTCTGTCTGTTATTCCACCTGTCTCTCTGGCTATCATTCCACCTGTCTCTCTGGCTGTCATTCCACCTGTCTGTCTGGCTGTTATTCCACCTGTCTCTCTGCTTATCTCTCCAGGTGTTATTCCACCTGTCTGTCTGACTTTTATTCCACCTTTTCTTTGGCTGTTATTCCACCTGTCTCTCTGGCTGTTATTCTACCTGTCTCTCTGGTCATCTCTTCAAGTGTTATTCTGCCTGTCTCTCTGGCTGTTATTCCACCTATATCTGGCTGTTATTCCACCTGTCTCTTTGGTCATCTCTCCAGGTGTTATTCCGCCTTTCTCTCTGGCTGTTATTCCGCCTGTCTCTCAGGCTGTTATTCCACCTTTCTCTCTAGTCATCTCTCCAGGTGTTATTCTGCCTGTCTCTCTGGCTGTTATTCCAACTGTCTCTCTGGCTGTTATTCCACCTGTCTGTCTGGCTGTTATTCCACCTGTCTCTTTGCTTATCTCTCCAGATGTTATTCCACCTGTCTGTCTGGCTGTTATTCCACCTGTTTCTCTGGCTGTTATTTCACCTGTCTCTCTGCTTATCTCTCCAGGTGTTATTCTGCCTGTCTCTCTGGCTGTTATTCCACCTGTCTCTCTGGCTGTTATTCCACCTGTCTCTCTGGTCATCTCTCTAGGTGTTATTCTGCCTGTCTCTCTGGCTGTTATTCCACCTGTCTGGCTGTGATTCCACCAGTTTCTCTTGCTGTTATTCCACCTGTCTGTCTGTTATTCTGCCTGTCTCTCTGGTCATCTCTCCAGGTGTTATTCTGCCTGTCTCTCTGGCTTTTATTCCACCTGTCTCTCTGGCTGTTATTCCACCTGTCTGTCTGGCTGTTATTCCGCCTGTCTCTCTGCTTATCTCTCCAGTGTGTATTCCACCTGTCTGCCTGGCTGTTATTCACCTGTCTCTCTGGCTGTTATTCCACCTGTCTCTCTGCTTATCTCTCCAGGTGTTATTCCACCTGTCTGTCTGGCTGTCATTCCACCTGTCTGTCTGGCTGTCATTCCACCTGTCTCTCTGGCTGTCATTCCACCTGTCTCTCTGGCTGTTATTCCCGCCTGTCTCTCTTGCTGTTATTCCACCTGTCTCTCTGGCTGTTATTCCACCTGTCTCTCTGGCTGTCATTCCACCTGTCTCTCTGGCTGTTATTCCGCCTGTCTCTCTGCTTATCTCTCTAGGTGTTATTCCACCTGTCTGCCTGGCTGGTTATTCCACCTGTCTCTCTTGCTGTTATTCCACTGTCTCTCTGCTTATCTCTCCAGGTGTTATTCCACCTGTCTGTCTGTCATTCCACCTGTCTCTCTGGCTGTTATTCCCGCCTGTCTCTCTGGCTGTTATTCCACCTGTCTGTCTGTCTGTCTGTTATTCCACCTGTCTCTCTGTCTGTTATTCCACCTGTCTCTCTGGCTGTCATTCCACCTGTCTGTCTGGTTGTTATTCCACCTGTCTGTCTGTTATTCCACCTGTCTCTCTGGCTGTTATTCCACCTGTCTCTCTGGCTGTCATTCCACCTGTCTCTCTGGCTGTTATTCCGCCTGTCTCTCTGCTTATCTCTACAGGTGTTATTCCACCTGTCTGTCTGGCTGTCATTCCACCTGTCTGTCTGGCTGTCATTCCACCTGTCTGTCTGGCTGTCATTCCACCTGTCTCTCTGGCTGTTATTCCACCTGTCTCTCTGGCTTTTATTCCCGCCTGTCTCTCTTGCTGTTATTCCACCTGTCTCTCTGGCTGTTATTCCACCTGTCTCTCTGGCTGTCATTCCACCTGTCTCTCTGGCTGTTATTCCGCCTGTCTCTCTGCTTATCTCTCCAGGTGTTATTCCACCTGTCTGCCTGGCTGTTATTCCACCTGTCTCTCTGGCTGTTATTCCACCTGTCTGCCTGGCTGTTATTCCACCTGTCTCTCTGGCTGTTATTCCACCTGTCTGTCTGTCTGTCTGTTATTCCACCTGTCTGTCTGGCTGTTATTCCACCTGTCTGTCTGTTATTCCACCTGTCTCTCTGGCTGTTATTCCACCTGTCTCTCTGGCTGTTATTCCACCTGTCTCTCTGGCTGTTATTCCACCTGTCTGGCTGTTATTCCACCTGTCTGCCTGGCTGTTATTCCACCTGTCTCTCTGGCTGTTATTCCACCTGTCTGGCTGTTATTCCACCTGTCTGCCTGGCTGTTATTCCACCTGTCTCTCTGGCTGTTATTCCACCTGTCTGTCTGTCTGTCTGTTATTCCACCTGTCTGTCTGGTTGTTATTCCACCTGTCTGTCTGGTTGTTATTCCACCTGTCTGTCTGTTATTCCACCTGTCTCTCTGGCTGTTATTCCACCTGTCTCTCTGGCTGTTATTCCACCTGTCTCTCTGGCTGTTATTCCACCTGTCTGGCTGTTATTCCACCTGTCTCTCTGGCTGTTATTCCACCTGTGTCTCAGGCTGTTATTCCACCTGTCTGGCTGTTATTCCGCCTGTCTCTCTGGCTGTCATTTCACCTGTCTCTCTGGTCATCTCTCCAGGTGTTATTCCACCTGTCTGTCTGGCTGTTATTCCACCTGTCTGTCTGGCTGTTATTCCACCTGTCTCTCTGGCTGTTATTCCACCTGTCTCTCTGGCTGTTATTCCACCTGTCTCTCTGGTCATCTCTCCAGGTTTTATTCTGCCTGTCTCTCTGGCTGTTATTCCACCTGTCTCTCTGGCTGTTATTCCACCTGTCTCTCTATCTGTCATTCCACCTGTCTGTCTGTCTGTTATTCCACCTGTCTCTCTGGCTGTTATTCCACCTGTCTGTCTGGCTGTTATTCCACCTGTCTGTCTTGCTGTTATTCCACCTGTCTCTCTGGCTGTCATTCCACCTGTCTCTCGGGCTGTTATTCCACCTGTCTGTCTGGCTGTCATTCCACCTGTCTCTCTGGCTGTCATTCCACCTGTCTGTCTGGCTGTTATTCCACCTGTCTGTCTGGCTGTTATTCTGCCTGTCTCTCTGGCTGTTATTCCACCTGTCTCTCTGGCTGTTTATTCCACCTGTCTGTCTGGCTGTCATTCCACCTGTCTCTCTGGCTGTCATTCCACCTGTCTGTCTGACTGTTATTCCACCTGTCTGTCTGTTATTCCACCTGTCTGTCTGGCTGTTAGTTCCCCTGTCTCTCTGGCTGTTATTCCGCCTGTCTCTCTGCTTATCTCTCTGGCTGTTATTCCACCTGTTTCTCTGGCTGTTATTCCGCCTGTCTCTCTGCTTATCTCTCTGGCTGTTATTCCACCTGTCTTTCTGGCTGTTATTCCACCTGTCTGTCTGGCTGTTATTCCACCTGTTTCTCTGGCTGTTATTCCGCCTGTCTCTCTGCTTATCTCTCTGGCTGTTATTCCACCTGTCTCTCTGCTTATCTTTCTGGCTATTATTCCACCTGTCTCTCTGGCTGTTATTCCGCCTGTCTCTCTGCTTATCTCTCTGGCTGTTATTCCCCCTGTCTCTCTGCTTATCTTTCTGGCTATTATTCCACCTGTCTCTCTGGCTGTTATTCCCCCTGTCTCTCTGGCTGTTATTCCGCCTGTCTCTCTGCTTATCTCTCTGGCTGTTATTCCACCTGTTTCTCTGGCTGTTATTCCGCCTGTCTCTCTGCTTATCTCTCTGGCTGTTATTCCGCCTGTCTCTCTGCTTATCTCTCTGGCTGTTATTCCCCCTGTCTCTCTGGCTGTTATTCCGCCTTTCTCTCTGCTTATCTCTCTGGCTGTTATTCCGCCTGTCTCTCTGCTTATCTCTCTGGCTGTTATTCCGCCTGTCTCTCTGCTTATCTCTCTGGCTGTTATTCCGCCTGTCTCTCTGCTTATCTCTCTGGCTGTTATTCCGCCTGTCTCTCTGCTTATCTCTCTGGCTGTTATTCCGCCTGTCTCTCTGCTTATCTCTCTGGCTGTTATTCCACCTGTCTCTCTGCTTGTCTCTCTGGCTGTTATTCCACCTGTCTCTCTGCTTATCTCTCTGGCTGTTATTCCGCCTGTCTCTCTGCTTATCTCTCTGGCTGTTATTCCCCCTGTCTCTCTGGCTGTTATTCCGCCTGTCTCTCTGCTTGTCTCTCTGGCTGTTATTCCACCTGTCTCTCTGCTTGTCTCTCTGGCTGTTATTCCACCTGTCTCTCTGCTTATCTCTCTAGGTGTTATTATGGTGCACTGCTGTGAAGCACAACCGGTCACTTTCCAGATGGTGCTGTGTGACGCCTCTACAGTAGTGGTAGATTGGGGAACAGCTCAGCTGGATGGTAGATTGTCGTGACCTCAGTGCCAGGTGGGCACACAGGTATGGAGGCTCACCTCTACCTTTCCCCTGTGGTCGGTGACTGGAAAGTCTTTTTGAATGGAGATAATGGCAGATTTGCCTAATAAACCCAATTACAATGTATCAATTGAAGATAGTGGGCACCCCCTATAACCTGAGGGCTAACCCAGTGCATGTAAGAAACACAGAAAAAGTATGTGCACAAAAAGGGAGCACATCAAGGAAAAAATCTTTATTTAACCCTTTAAGGACCCGGCCCAGAATGACCCAGTGGGCGGCGACAATTTTCATTTCATTTTCCTCCTTCCCTCTAAGAGCTCCAGCACTTTCTATCTACACGGCCGGGTGGGGACTCGTTATTTACAGGAGCAGGGGGACTGTGTAATAGCGTCTTTCATTCTACCATAACATGTATGATGGAACCCCAAATATTATGTATGATGGAACCCCAAATATTATGTATGATGGAACCCCAAATATATTATGTCTGATGGAACCCCAAATATTATGTATGATGGAACCCCAAATATATTATGTATGATGGAACCCCAAATATTATGTATGATGGAACCCCAAATATATTATGTATGATGGAACCCCCCAAATATTATGTATGATGGAACCCCAAATATATTATGTATGATGGAACCCCAAATATATTATGTATGATGGAACCCCAAATATTATGTATGATGGAACCCCAAATATATTATGTATCATGGAACCCCAAATATTATGTATGATGAAACCCCAAATATATTATGTATGATGGAACCCCAAATATTATGTATGATGGAACCCCAAATATATTATGTATGATGGAACCTCAAATATTATGTATGATGGAACCCCAAATATATTATGTATGATGGAACCCCAAATATTATGCATGATGGCACCTATAATATAATATTATGTATGATGGAACCCCAAATATATTATGTATGATAGAACCCCAAATATATTATGCATGATGAAACCCCAAATATATTATGTATGATGAAACCCCAAATATATTATGTATGATGGAACCCCAAATATGTATGATGGAACCCCCAAATATAGTATGTATGATGGAACCCCAAATATATTATGTATGATGGATTCCCAAATATTATGTATGATGGAACCCCAAATATATTATGTATGATTGAACCCCAAATATATTATGTATGATGGACCCCAAATATTATGTATGATGAAACCCCAAATAAATTATGTATGATGGAACCCCAAATATGTATGATAGAACCCCCAAATATAGTATGTATGATGGAACCCCAAATATATTATGTATGATGGATTCCCAAATATTATGTATGATGGACCCCAAATATTATGTATGATAACCCCCCAAATAAATTATGTATGATGGAACCCCAAATATGTATGATGGAACCCCCAAATATAGTATGTATGATGGAACCCCAAATATATTATGTATGATGAAACATTAAATATTATGTATGATGGAACCCCAAATATATTATGCATGATGGAACCCCAAATATATTATGTATGATGGAACCCCAAATATATTATGTATGATGGAACCCCAAATATTATGTATGATGGAACCCCAAATATGTATGATGGAACCCCCAAATATAGTATGTATGATGGAACCCCAAATATATTATGTATGATGAAACATTAAATATTATGTATGATGGAACCCCAAATATATTATGCATGACGGAACCCCAAATATATTATGTATGATGGAACCCCAAATATTATGTATGATGGAACCCTAAATATTATGTATGATGGAACCCCAAATATACTATGTATACTGTAACCTCAAAAATTATGTATGATGGAACCCCAAATAGTATGTATAATGGAACCCCAAATATATTATGTATGATGGAACCTCAAAAATTATGTATGATGGAACCCCAAATATTATGTATGATGGAACCCCAAATATATTATGTATGATGGAACCCCTAATATATTATGTATGATGGAACCCCAAATAGTATGTATAATGGAACCCCAAATATATTATGTATGATGGAACCCCAAATATATTATGTGTGATAAAACCCCAAAATATTATGTATGATGGAACCCCAAATATATTATGTATGATGGAACCCCAAATAGTATGTATAATGGAACCCCAAATATATTATGAATGATGGAACCCCAAATATATTATGAATGATTGAACCCCAAATATATCATGTATGATGGAACCCCAAATAGTATGTATAATGGAACCCCAAATATATTATGAATGATGGAACCCCAAATATATTATGCATGATGGAACCACAAATATTATGTATGATGGAACCCCAAATATATTATGTATGATGGGACCCCAAATATATTATGTATGATGGATCCCTAAATATTATGTATGATGAAACCCCAAATATTATGTATGATGGAACCCCAAATATATTATGTATGATGGAACCTCATATATTATGTTTGATGGAACCCCAAATAGTATGTATAATGGAACTGTCACAGGTGACAGTGACATTTTTCTTAAGAATTAGTCACCATCTTCTACCTGGTTTATAGTTTGATGTATTAGTTATTGTTTATAGTTTGTTGTATTAGTGTTGTGAATTCCTTGCTTAGCTCGGTGTATTAGTGTTGTGAATTCCTTGCTTAGCTCGGTGTATTAGTGTTGTGATTTCCTTCTTAGCTCGGTGTATTAGTGTGTGAATTCCTTGCTTAGCTCGGTGTATTAGTGTTGTGAATTCCTTGCTTAGCTCGGTGTATTAGCGTTGTGAATTCCTTGCTTTGCTCGGTGTATTAGTGTTGTGATTTCCTTGCTTAGCTCGGTGTATTACTGTTGTTAATTCCTTGCTTAGCTCGGTGTATTAGTGTTGTGAATTCCTTGCTTAGCTCAGTGTATTAGTGTTGTGAATTCCTTGCTTAGCTTGGTGTATTAGTGTTGTGAATTCCTTGCTTAGCTCGGTGTATTAGCGTTGTGAATTCCTTGCTTAGCTCAGTGTATTAGTGTTGTGAATTCCTTGCTTAGCTCGGTGTATTAGTGTTGTGAATTCCTTGCTTAGCTCGGTGTATTAGTGTTGTGAATTCCTTGCTTAGCTCGGTGTATTAGTGTTGTGAATTCCTTGCTTAGCTCGGTGTATTAGTGTTGAGAATTCCTTGCTTAGCTCGGTGTATTAGTGTTGTGAATTCCTTGCTTAGCTCGGTGTATTAGTGTTGAGAATTCCTTGCTTAGCTTGGTGTATTAGTGTTGAGAATTCCTTGCTTAGCTCGGTGTATTAGTGTTGTGAATTCCTTGCTTAGCTCGGTGTATTAGTGTTGTGAATTCCTTGCTTAGCTCGGTGTATTAGTGTTGAGAATTCCTTGCTTAGCTCGGTGTATTACTGTTGTGAATTCCTTGCTTAGCTCGGTGTATTAGTGTTGTGAATTCCTTGCGTAGCTCGGTGTATTAGTGTTGTGAATTCCTTGCTTAGCTCGGTGTATTACTGTTGTGAATTCCTTGCTTAGCTCGGTGTATTAGTGTTGTGAATTCCTTGCTTAGCTCGGTGTATTAGTGTTGTGAATTCCTTGCTTAGCTCGGTGTATTAGTGTTGTGAATTCCTTGCTTAGCTCGGTGTATTAGTGTTGTGAATTCCTTGCTTAGCTTGGTGTATTAGTGTTGTGAATTCCTTGCTTAGCTCGGTGTATTAGTGTTGTGAATTCCTTGCTTAGCTCGGTGTATTAGTGTTGTGAATTCCTTGCTTAGCTCGGTGTATTAGTGTTGTGAATTCCTTGCTTAGCTCGGTGTATTAGTGTTGTGAATTCCTTGCTTAGCTCGGTGTATTAGCGTTGTGAATTCCTTGCTTAGCTCGGTGTATTAGCGTTGTGAATTCCTTGCTTAGCTCGGTGTATTAGCGTTGTGAATTCCTTGTTAGCTCGGTGTATTAGCGTTGTGAATTCCTTGCTTAGCTCGGTGTATTAGCGTTGTGAATTCCTTGCTTAGCTCGGTGTATTAGCGTTGTGAATTCCTTGCTTAGCTCGGTGTATTAGTGTTGTGAATTCCTTGCTTAGCTCGGTGTATTAGTGTTGTGAATTCCTTGCTTAGCTCGGTGTATTAGTGTTGTGAATTCCTTGCTTAGCTCGGTGTATTAGTGTTGTGAATTCCTTGCTTAGCTCGGTGTATTAGCGTTGTGAATTCCTTGCTTAGCTCGGTGTATTAGCGTTGTGAATTCCTTGCTTAGCTCGGTGTATTAGTGTTGTGAATTCCTTGCTTAGCTCGGTGTATTAGTGTTGTGAATTCCTTGCTTAGCTTGGTGTATTAGTGTTGTGAATTCCTTGCTTAGCTCGGTGTATTAGTGTTGTGAATTCCTTGCTTAGCTTGGTGTATTAGTGTTGTGAATTCCTTGCTTAGCTCGGTGTATTAGTGTTGTGAATTCCTTGCTTAGCTCGGTGTATTAGTGTTGTGAATTCCTTGCTTAGCTCGGTGTATTAGTGTTGTTAATTTCCTTGCTTAGCTCGGTGTATTAGCGTTGTGAATTCCTTGCTTAGCTCGGTGTATTAGCGTTGTGAATTCCTTGCTTAGCTCGGTGTATTAGCGTTGTGAATTCCTTGTTTAGCTCGGTGTATTAGCGTTGTGAATTCCTTGCTTAGCTCGGTGTATTAGCGTTGTGAATTCCTTGCTTAGCTCGGTGTATTAGTGTTGTGAATTCCTTGCTTAGCTCGGTGTATTAGCGTTGTGAATTCCTTGCTTAGCTCGGTGTATTAGTGTTGTGAATTCCTTGCTTAGCTCGGTGTATTAGTGTTGTGAATTCCTTGCTTAGCTCGGTGTATTAGTGTTGTGAATTCCTTGCTTAAGCTCGGTGTATTAGCGTTGTGAATTCCTTGCTTAGCTCGGTGTATTAGCGTTGTGAATTCCTTGCTTAGCTCGGTGTATTAGCGTTGTGAATTCCTTGTTTAGCTCGGTGTATTAGTGTTGTGAATTCCTTGCTTAGCTCGGTGTATTAGTGTTGTGAATTCCTTGCTTAGCTCGGTGTATTAGTGTTGTGAATTCCTTGCTTAGCTCGGTGTATTAGCGTTGTGATTTCCTTGCTTAGCTCGGTGTATTAGTGTTGTGAATTCCTTGCTTAGCTCGGTGTATTAGTGTTGTGAATTCCTTGCTTAGCTCGGTGTATTAGTCTTGTGAATTCCTTGCTTAGCTCGGTGTATTAGTGTTGTGAATTCCTTGCTTAGCTCGGTGTATTAGTGTTGTGAATTCCTTGCTTAGCTCGGTGTATTAGTGTTGTGAATTCCTTGCTTAGCTCGGTGTATTAGTGTTGTGAATTCCTTGTTTAGCTCGGTGTATTAGTGTTGTGATTTCCTTGCTTAGCTCGGTGTATTAGTGTTGTGAATTCCTTGCTTAGCTCGGTGTATTAGTGTTGTGAATTCCTTGCTTAGCTCGGTGTATTAGTGTTGTGAATTCCTTGCTTAGCTCGGTGTATTAGTGTTGTGAATTCCTTGTTTAGCTCGGTGTTTTAGTGTTGTGAATTCCTTGCTTAGCTCGGTGTATTAGTGTTGAGAATTCCTTGCTTAGCTCGGTGTATTAGTGTTGTGAATTCCTTGCTTAGCTCGGTGTATTAGTGTTGTGAATTCCTTGCTTAGCTCGGTGTATTAGCGTTGTGATTTCCTTGCTTAGCTCGGTGTATTAGTGTTGTGAATTCCTTGCTTAGCTCGGTGTATTAGTGTTGTGAATTCCTTGCTTAGCTCGGTGTATTAGTGTTGTGAATTTGTTGCTTAGCTCGGTGTATTAGTGTTGTGATTTCCTTGCTTAGCTCGGTGTATTAGTGTTGTGAATTCCTTGCTTAGCTCGGTGTATTAGTGTTGTGAATTCCTTGCTTAGCTCGGTGTATTAGCGTTGTGAATTCCTTGCTTAGCTCGGTGTATTAGTGTTGTGAATTCCTTGCTTAGCTCGGTGTATTAGTGTTGTGAATTCCTTGCTTAGCTCGGTGTATTAGTGTTGTGAATTCCTTGCTTAGCTCGGTGTATTAGTGTTGTGAATTTCTTGCTTAGCTCGGTGTATTAGTGTTGTGAATTCCTTGCTTAGCTCGGTGTATTAGTGTTGTGAATTCTTTGCTTAGCTCGGTGTATTAGTGTTGTGAATTCCTTGCTTAGCTCGGTGTATTAGTGTTGTGAATTCCTTGCTTAGCTCGGTGTATTAGTGTTGTGAATTTCTTGCTTAGCTCGGTGTATTAGTGTTGTGAATTCCTTGCTTAGCTCGGTGTATTAGTGTTGTGAATTCCTTGCTTAGCTCGGTGTATTAGTGTTGTGAATTTCTTGCTTAGCTCGGTGTATTAGTGTTGTGAATTCCTTGCTTAGCTCGGTGTATTAGTGTTGTGAATTTCTTGCTTAGCTCGGTGTATTAGTGTTGTGAATTCCTTGCTTAGCTCGGTGTATTAGTGTTGTGAATTTGTTGCTTAGCTCAGTGTATTAGTGTTGTGAATTCCTTGCTTAGCTCGGTGTATTAGCGTTGTGAATTCCTTGCTTAGCTCGGTGTATTAGTGTTGTGAATTTCTTGCTTAGCTCGGTGTATTAGTGTTGTGAATTCCGTGCTTAGCTCGGTGTATTAGTGTTGTGAATTTCTTGCTTAGCTCGGTGTATTAGCGTTGTGAATTCCTTGCTTAGCTCGGTGTATTAGCGTTGTGAATTCCTTGCTTAGCTCGGTGTATTAGCGTTGTGAATTCCTTGCTTAGCTCGGTGTATTAGCGTTGTGAATTCCTTGCTTAGCTCGGTGTATTAGTGTTGTGAATTCCTTGCTTAGCTTGGTGTATTAGTGTTGTGAATTTCTTGCTTAGCTCGGTGTATTAGTGTTGTGAATTCCTTGCTTAGCTCGGTGTATTAGTGTTGTGAATTCCTTGTTTAGCTCGGTGTATTAGTGTTGTGAATTTCTTGCTTAGCTCGGTGTATTAGTGTTGTGAATTCCTTGCTTAGCTCGGTGTATTAGTGTTGTGAATTTCTTGCTTAGCTCGGTGTATTAGTGTTGTGAATTCCTTGCTTAGCTCGGTGTATTAGTGTTGTGAATTCCTTGCTTAGCTCGGTGTATTAGTGTTGTGAATTCCTTGCTTAGCTCGGTGTATTAGTGTTGTGAATTCCGTGCTTAGCTCGGTGTATTAGTGTTGTGAATTTCTTGCTTAGCTCGGTGTATTAGTGTTATGAATTCCTTGCTTAGCTCGGTGTATTAGTGTTGTGAATTTGTTGCTTAGCTCGGTGTATTAGTGTTGTGAATTTGTTGCTTAGCTCGGTGTATTAGCGTTGCAGATTGTGATACTGATCAGTGACTTTTATCACCTCTGCATTTTATCACCCTCTGGAATCCAGAGCTGGAACCTTCTTCCCTCTCCGCAGGGGGTAACTCTAGCAAGGCATATGCCCCTGCCCTGCTAACTGACACCACAGGAAATGGGGGCAGGGTAGAATAGAGTGTGTGGGGGTCTTTGTCTCTGGGGTAGAGGTAGTTTTTTGGCTGAACATGAGGAGAGTAAGCTGTGGCGCTCTTCTCAACATGTTGCTGTGTATCTGATATGTGAAGACTCCATTACATTGGAATAAAGGACCCCAAATATACTATGTATGATGGAACCTCAAATATTATGTATGATGGAACCCCAAATATATTATGTATAATAGAACCCCAAATATATTATGTATGATGGAACCCCAAAATTATGTATGATGGAACCTTACATAATATTTGGGGTTCCATCATACATAATATATTTAAGGTTCCATCATACATAATTTTTGGGGTTCCATCATACATAATATATTTGGGGTTCTATTATACATAATATATTTGGGGTTCCATCATACATAATATTTGGGGTTCCATCATACATAATATATTTATGATGGAACCCCAAATATATTATGTATGATGGAACCCCCAATATTATGTATGATGGAGCCCCAAATATTTTATGCATGATGGAACTCCAAATATTATGTATGATGGAACCCCAAATATATTATATATAATATGTGTGATGGAACCCCAAATATTATGTATGATGGGACCCCAAATATGTATGATGGAACCCAAAATATATTATATACGATGGAAACCCCCAAGTATATTATGTATGATGGAACCCCAAATATATTATGTATGATGGATCCCCCAAATATTATGTATGATGGAACCCCAAATATAATATGTGTGATGGAACCCCAAATATTATGTATGACGGGGGTTTCCATCGTATATAATATATTTTGGGTTCCATCATACATAATATTTGGGGTTCCATCACACATTATATTTGGGGTTCCATCATACATAATATTTGGGGGGATCCATCATACATAATATATTTGGGGTTCCATCATACATAATATTTGGGGTTCCATCATACATAATATATTTAGGGTTCCATCATAAATAATATATTTGGGGTTCCATCATACATAATATTTGGGGGATCCATCATACATAATATATTTGAGGTTCCATCATACATAATATTTGGGGTTACATCATACATAATATATTTAGGGTTCCATCATAAATAATATATTTGGGGTTCCATCATACATATTATATTTGGGGTTCCATCATACATAATATTTGGAGGATCCATCATACATAATATACTTGGTGGTTTCCATCGTATATAATATATTTTGGGTTCCAAGTATATTATGTATGATGGATCCTCCAAATATTATGTATGAAGGAAACCACAAATATTATGTATGATGGAACCCCAAATATATTATGCATGATGGAACCCCAAATATATTATGTATGATAAAACCCAAAAAATATTATGTATGATGGAACCCCAAATATATTATGTATGATGGAACCCCAAATATATTATGTATGTTGGAACCCCAAACATATTATGTATGATGGAACCCCAAATATATTATGTATGATGGAACCCCAAATATATTATGTATGATGGAACCCCAAATATATTATGTATGTTGGAACCCCAAATATATTATGTATGACGGAACTCCAAATATATTATGTATGATGGAACCCCAAAATATATTATTTATGACTGAACCCCAAATTTTATGTATGATGGAACCCCAAATATATTATGCATGATGGAACCCCAAATATTATGTATGATGGAACCCCAAATATATTATGCATGATGGAACCCCACATATGTATGATGGAACCCCAAATATATTATGTATGATTGATCACCCCAAAACTATGTATGATGGAACCCCAAATATATTATGTATGACGGAACCCGGAATATTATGTATGATGGAATCCCAAATATTATGTACGATGGAACCCCAAATATATTATATACGATGGAACTCCAAATATAATGTACGATGGAACCCCAAATATATTATGTATAATGGAACCCCAAAAATTATGTATGATGGAGCCCCAAATATTTTATGTATGATGGAACCCCAACTATATTATTTATGAAAATATAAATTAGTGAAATTGAAAAAAAAAATGGGCAATATAGTAACGTTTGGGGGTTCCTGTGTCTACGTAATGCACCAAACGGTAACAGCGACATGATACCATTATTCTATAGGACAGAGACATACACTATACGGTACAGGTGATATACCATTATTCTATAGGACACAGCCATATGTATATACGGTACAGGTGATACCATTATTCTATAGGACACAGCCATATGTATATACAGTACAGGTGATATACCATTATTCTATAGGACACAGCCATATGTATATACAGTACAGGTGATATGGTACCATTATTCTATAGGACACAGCCATATGTATATACAGTACAGGTGACATGGTACCATTATTCTATAGGACACAGCCATATGTATATACAGTACAGGTGACATGGTACCATTATTCTATAGGACACAGCCATATGTATATACGGTACAGGTGATATACCATTATTCTATAGGACACAGCCATATGTATATACAGTACAGGTGACATGGTACCATTATTCTATAGGACACAGCCATATGTATATACAGTACAGGTGATACCATTATTCTATAGGACACAGCCATATGTATATACAGTACAGGTGATACCATTATTCTATAGGACACAGCCATATGTATATACGGTACAGGTGACATGGTACCATTATACTATAGGACACAGCCATATGTATATACAGTACAGGTGACATGATACCATTATTCTATAGGACACAGCCATATGTATATACAGTACAGGTGACATGGTACCATTATTCTATAGGACACAGCCATATGTATATACGGTACAGGTGATATACCATTATTCTATAGGACACAGCCATATGTATATACAGTACAGGTGATACCATTATTCTATAGGACACAGCCATATGTATATACGGTACAGGTGATACCATTATTCTATAGGACACAGCCATATATATATACGGTACAGGTGACATGATACCATTATTCTATAGGACACAGCCATATGTATATACAGTACAGGTGATATACCATTATTCTATAGGACACAGCCATATGTATATACAGTACAGGTGACATGGTACCATTATTCTATAGGACACAGCCATATGTATATACGGTACAGGTGATATACCATTATTCTATAGGACACAGCCATATGTATATACGGTACAGGTGATACCATTATTCTATAGGACACAGCCATATACACTATACGGTACAGGTGATATGGTACCATTATTCTATAGGACACAGCCATATGTATATACGGTACAGGTGACATGGTACCATTATTCTATAGGACACAGCCATATGTATATACAGTACAGGTGACATGGTACCATTATTCTATAGGACACAGCCATATGTATATACAGTACAGGTGACATGGTACCATTATTCTATAGGACACAGCCATATGTATATACGGTACAGGTGATATACCATTATTCTATAGGACACAGCCATATGTATATACAGTACAGGTGATACCATTATTCTATAGGACACAGCCATATGTATATACAGTACAGGTGACATGATACCATTATTCTATAGGACACAGCCATATGTATATACGGTACAGGTGACATGATACCATTATTCTATAGGACACAGCCATATGTATATACGGTACAGGTGATACCATTATTCTATAGGACACAGCCATATGTATATACGGTACAGGTGACATGGTACCATTATTCTATAGGACACAGCCATATACACTATACGGTACAGGTGACATGGTACCATTATTCTATAGGACACAGCCATATGTATATACGGTACAGGTGACATGATACCATTATTCTATAGGACACAGCCATATGTATATACAGTACAGGTGACATGGTACCATTATTCTATAGGACACAGCCATATGTATATACAGTACAGGTGATATACCATTATTCTATAGGACACAGCCATATGTATATACAGTACAGGTGATATGGTACCATTATTCTATAGGACACAGCCATATGTATATACAGTACAGGTGACATGGTACCATTATTCTATAGGACACAGCCATATGTATATACAGTACAGGTGACATGGTACCATTATTCTATAGGACACAGCCATATGTATATACAGTACAGGTGATACCATTATTCTATAGGACACAGCCATATGTATATACAGTACAGGTGATACCATTATTCTATAGGACACAGCCATATGTATATACGGTACAGGTGATATACCATTATTCTATAGGACACAGCCATATGTATATACAGTACAGGTGATATACCATTATTCTATAGGACACAGCCATATATATATACGGTACAGGTGACATGATACCATTATTCTATAGGACACAGCCATATGTATATACAGTACAGGTGATATACCATTATTCTATAGGACACAGCCATATGTATATACAGTACAGGTGACATGGTACCATTATTCTATAGGACACAGCCATATGTATATACAGTACAGGTGATATACCATTATTCTATAGGACACAGCCATATGTATATACAGTACAGGTGATACCATTATTCTATAGGACACAGCCATATGTATATACAGTACAGGTGACATGGTACCATTATTCTATAGGACACAGCCATATGTATATACAGTACAGGTGATATACCATTATTCTATAGGACACAGCCATATGTATATACAGTACAGGTGACATGGTACCATTATTCTATAGGACACAGCCATATGTATATACGGTACAGGTGATATACCATTATTCTATAGGACACAGCCATATGTATATACAGTACAGGTGATATACCATTATTCTATAGGACACAGCCATATGTATATACAGTACAGGTGATACCATTATTCTATAGGACACAGCCATATGTATATACAGTACAGGTGATATGGTACCATTATTCTATAGGACACAGCCATATGTATATACGGTACAGGTGACATGGTACCATTATTCTATAGGACACAGCCATATGTATATACAGTACAGGTGACATGATACCATTATTCTATAGGACACAGCCATATGTATATACGGTACAGGTGACATGGTACCATTATTCTATAGGACACAGCCATATGTATATACGGTACAGGTGATACCATTATTCTATAGGACACAGCCATATGTATATACGGTACAGGTGACATGGTACCATTATTCTATAGGACACAGCCATATGTATATACAGTACAGGTGACATGGTACCATTATTCTATAGGACACAGCCATATGTATATACAGTACAGGTGACATGGTACCATTATTCTATAGGACACAGCCATATGTATATACAGTACAGGTGACATGGTACCATTATTCTATAGGACACAGCCATATGTATATACGGTACAGGTGACATGATACCATTATTCTATAGGACACAGCCATATGTATATACAGTACAGGTGACATGGTACCATTATTCTATAGGACACAGCCATATGTATATACAGTACAGGTGATATACCATTATTCTATAGGACACAGCCATATGTATATACAGTACAGGTGACATGGTACCATTATTCTATAGGACACAGCCATATACACTATACAGTACAGGTGATATACCATTATTCTATAGGACACAGCCATATGTATATACAGTACAGGTGATACCATTATTCTATAGGACACAGCTATATGTATATACAGTACAGGTGATATACCATTATTCTATAGGACACAGCCACATGTATATACAGTACAGGTGACATGGTACCATTATTCTATAGGACACAGCCATATGTATATACAGTACAGGTGATATACCATTATTCTATAGGACACAGCCACATGTATATACAGTACAGGTGACATGGTTCCATTATTCTATAGGACACAGCCATATGTATATACAGTACAGGTGATATACCATTATTCTATAGGACACAGCCATATGTATATACGGTACAGGTGCTATACCATTATTCTATAGGACACAGCCATATGTATATACAGTACAGGTGACATGGTACCATTATTCTATAGGACACAGCCATATGTATATACGGTACAGGTGACATGGTACCATTATTCTATAGGACACAGCCATATACACTATACAGTACAGGTGACATGGTACCATTATTCTATAGGACACAGCCATATGTATATACAGGACAGGTGATACCATTATTCTATAGGACACAGCCATATGTATATACAGTACAGGTGACATGGTACCATTATTCTATAGGACACAGCCATATACACTATACAGTACAGGTGACATGGTACCATTATTCTATAGGACACAGCCATATGTATATACGGTACAGGTGACATGGTACCATTATTCTATAGGACACAGCCATATGTATATACAGTACAGGTGATATACCATTATTCTATAGGACACAGCCATATGTATATACAGTACAGGTGACATGGTACCATTATTCTATAGGACAGAGCCATATGTATATACAGTACAGGTGACATGGTACCATTATTCTATAGGACACAGCCATATGTATATACAGTACAGGTGACATGGTACCATTATTCTATAGGACAGAGACATACACTATACGGTACAGGTGATATACCATTATTCTATAGGACACAGCCATATGTATATACAGTACAGGTGACATGATACCATTATTCTATAGGACACAGCCATATGTATATACAGTACAGGTGATATACCATTATTCTATAGGACACAGCCATATGTATATACGGTACAGGTGACATGATACCATTATTCTATAGGACACAGCCATATGTATATACGGTACAGGTGATACCATTATTCTATAGGACACAGCCATATGTATATACAGTACAGGTGACATGGTACCATTATTCTATAGGACACAGCCATATGTATATACAGTACAGGTGACATGGTACCATTATTCTATAGGACACAGCCATATGTATATACGGTACAGGTGACATGGTACCATTATTCTATAGGACACAGCCATATGTATATACAGTACAGGTGATATACCATTATTCTATAGGACACAGCCATATGTATATACGGTACAGGTGACATGGTACCATTATTCTATAGGACACAGCCATATGTATATACGGTACAGGTGACATGGTACCATTATTCTATAGGACACAGCCATATGTATATACGGTACAGGTGATACCATTATTCTATAGGACACAGCCATATGTATATACGGTACAGGTGACATGATCCCATTATTCTATAGGACACAGCCATATGTATATACAGTACAGGTGATATACCATTATTCTATAGGACACAGCCATATGTATATACAGTACAGGTGATATACCATTATTCTATAGGACAGAGACATACACTATACGGTACAGGTGATACCATTATTCTATAGGACACAGCCATATGTATATACAGTACAGGTGATATACCATTATTCTATAGGACAGAGACATACACTATACGGTACAGGTGATATACCATTATTCTATAGGACACAGCCATATGTATATACGGTACAGGTGACATGGTACCATTATTCTATAGGACACAGCCATATACACTATACGGTACAGGTGATACCATTATTCTATAGGACACAGCCATATGTATATAAGGTACAGGTGACATGGTACCATTATTCTATAGGACACAGCCATATACACTATACAGTACAGGTGATATACCATTATTCTATAGGACACAGCCATATGTATATACGGTACAGGTGACATGATACCATTATTCTATAGGACACAGCCATATGTATATACAATACAGGTGACATGGTACCATTATTCTATAGGACACAGCCATATGTATATACGGTACAGGTGATATGGTACCATTATTCTATAGGACACAGCCATATATATATACAGTACAGGTGATATGGTACCATTATTCTATAGGACACAGCCATATGTATATACAGTACAGGTGACATGGTACAATTATTCTATAGGACACAGCCATATGTATATACAGTACAGGTGATATACCATTATTCTATAGGACACAGCCATATGTATATACAGTACAGGTGACATGATACCATTATTCTATAGGACACAGCCATATGTATATACAGTACAGGTGACATGGTACCATTATTCTATAGGACACAGCCATATGTATATACAGTACAGGTGACATGATACCATTATTCTATAGGACACAGCCATATACACTATACGGTACAGGTAACATGGTACCATTATTCTATAGGACACAGCCATATGTATATACGGTACAGGTGATATTACCATTATTCTATAGGACACAGCCATATGTATATACAGTACAGGTGACATGATACCATTATTCTATAGGACACAGCCATATGTATATACAGTACAGGTGACATGATACCATTATTCTATAGGACACAGCCATATGTATATACGGTACAGGTGATACCATTATTCTATAGGACACAGCCATATGTATATACAGTACAGGTGACATGGTACCATTATTCTATAGGACACAGCCATATGTATATACGGTACAGGTGACATGGTACCATTATTCTATAGGACACAGCCATATGTATATACGGTACAGGTGACATGGTACCATTATTCTATAGGACACAGCCATATGTATATACGGTACAGGTGACATGGTACCATTATTCTATAGGACACAGCCATATGTATATATACGGTACAGGTGACATGGTACCATTATTCTATAGGACACAGCCATATGTATATATACGGTACAGGTGACATGGTACCATTATTCTATAGGACACAGCCATATGTATATACAGTACAGGTGACATGGTACCATTATACTATAGGACACAGCCATATGTATATAAGGTACAGGTGACATGGTACCATTATTCTATAGGACACAGCCATATGTATATACGGTACAGGTGATATACCATTATTCTATAGGACACAGCCATATGTATATACGGTACAGGTGATATACCATTATTCTATAGGACACAGCCATATGTATATACAGTACAGGTGATATACCATTATTCTATAGGACACAGCCATATGTATATACAGTACAGGTGATACCATTATTCTATAGGACACAGCCATATACACTATACGGTACAGGTGACATGGTACCATTATTCTATAGGACACAGCCATATGTATATACAGTACAGGTGACATGATACCATTATTCTATAGGACACAGCCATATGTATATACGGTACAGGTGACATGGTACCATTATTCTATAGGACACAGCCATATGTATATACAGTACAGGTGATACCATTATTCTATAGGACACAGCCATATGTATATACAGTACAGGTGACATGATACCATTATTCTATAGGACACAGCCATATGTATATACAGTACAGGTGATACCATTATTCTATAGGACACAGCCATATGTATATACAGTACAGGTGATACCATTATTCTATAGGACACAGCCATATGTATATACAGTACAGGTGATACCATTATTCTATAGGACACAGCCATATGTATATACGGTACAGGTGATATACCATTATTCTATAGGACACAGCCATATGTATATACAGTACAGGTGATACCATTATTCTATAGGACACAGCCATATGTATATACGGTACAGGTGATATACCATTATTCTATAGGACACAGCCATATGTATATACAGTACAGGTGACATGGTACCATTATTCTATAGGACACAGCCATATACACTATACGGTACAGGTGATACCATTATTCTATAGGACACAGCCATATGTATATACAGTACAGGTGACATGATACCATTATTCTATAGGACACAGCCATATGTATATACGGTACAGGTGATATACCATTATTCTATAGGACACAGCCATATGTATATACGGTACAGGTGACATGGTACCATTATTCTATAGGACACAGCCATATGTTATATACAGTACAGGTGACATGATACCATTATTCTATAGGACACAGCCATATGTATATACAGTACAGGTGATATACCATTATTCTATAGGACACAGCCATATGTATATACAGGACAGGTGACATGATACCATTATTCTATAGGACACAGCCATATGTATATACAGTACAGGTGATATACCATTATTCTATAGGACACAGCCATATGAATATACAGTACAGGTGACATGGTATCATTATTCTATAGGACACAGCCATATGTATATACAGTACAGGTGATATACCATTATTCTATAGGACACAGCCATATGTATATACGGTACAGGTGACATGGTACCATTATTCTATAGGACACAGCCATATGTATATACGGTACAGGTGACATGGTACCATTATTGTATAGGACACAGCCATATGTATATACGGTACAGGTGATATACCATTATTCTATAGTACACAGCCATATGTATATACGGTACAGGTGATACCATTATTCTATAGGACACAGCCATATGTATATACGGTACAGGTGACATGATACCATTATTCTATAGGACACAGCCATATGTATATACAGTACAGGTGATATACCATTATTCTATAGGACACAGCCATATGTATATACGGTACAGGTGACATGATACCATTATTCTATAGGACACAGCCATATGTATATACAGTACAGGTGACATGATACCATTATTCTATAGGACACAGCCATATGTATATACAGTACAGGTGATATACCATTATTCTATAGGACACAGCCATATGTATATACGGTACAGGGTGACATGATACCATTATTCTATAGGACACAGCATATGTATATACGGTACAGGTGACATGGTAACCTTATTCTATAGGACACAGCCATATGTATATACGGTACAGGTGACATGGTACCATTATTCTATAGGACACAGCCATATGTATATAAAGTACAGGTGACATGGTACCATTATTCTATAGGACACAGCCATATGTATATAAAGTACAGGTGATATACCATTATTCTATAGGACACAGCCATATGTATATACAGTACAGGTGACATGGTACCAATTATTCTATAGGACACAGCCATATGTATATACAGTACAGGTGATATACCATTATTCTATAGGACACAGCCATATGTATATACAGTACAGGTGATATACCATTATTCTATAGGACACAGCCATATGTATATACAGTACAGGTGACATGGTACCATTATTCTATAGGACACAGCCATATGTATATACGGTACAGGTGACATGGTACCATTATTCTATAGGACACAGCCATATGTATATACAGTACAGGTGATACCATTATTCTATAGGACACAGCCATATGTATATACGGTACAGGTGACATGATACCATTATTCTATAGGACACAGCCATATGTATATACAGTACAGGTGATATACCATTATTCTATAGGACACAGCCATATGTATATACGGTACAGGTGATATACCATTATTCTATAGGACACAGCCATATGTATATACGGTACAGGTGACATGGTACCATTATTCTATAGGACACAGCCATATGTATATACAGTACAGGTGATACCATTATTCTATAGGACACAGCCATATGTATATACGGTACAGGTGACATACCATTATTCTATAGGACACAGCCATATGTATATACAGTACAGGTGACATGGTACCATTATTCTATAGGACACAGCCATATGTATATACGGTACAGTGACATGGTACCATTATTCTATAGGACACAGCCATATGTATATACGGTACAGGTGATATACCATTATTCTATAGGACACAGCCATATGTATATACAGTACAGGTGACATGGTACCATTATTCTATAGGACACCAGCCATATGTATATACGGTACAGGTGACATGGTACCATTATTCTATAGGACACAGCCATATGTATATACAGTACAGGTGACATGGTACCATTATTCTAGGACAACACAGCCATATGTATATACAGTACAGGTGACATGATACCATTATTCTATAGGACACAGCCATATGTATATACAGTACAGGTGATATACCATTATTCTATAGAACACAGCCATATGTATATACAGTACAGGTGACATGGTACCATTATTCTATAGGACACAGCCATATGTATATACGGTACAGGTGATATACCATTATTCTATAGGACACAGCCATATGTATATACAGTACAGGTGACATGATACCATTATTCTATAGGACACAGCCATATTAATATACAGTACAGGTGACATGGTACCATTATTCTATAGGACACAGCCATATGTATATACGGTACAGGTGACATGGTACCATTATTCTATAGGACACAGCCATATGTATATACAGTACAGGTGATACCATTATTCTATAGGACACAGCCATATGTATACAGTACAGGTGATATACAATTATTCTATAGGACACAGCCATATGTATATACGGTACAGGTGATACCATTATTCTATAGGACACAGCCATATGTATATACGGTACAGGTGATACCATTATTCTATAGGACACAGCCATATGTATATACAGTACAGGTGACATGTACCATTATTCTATAGGACACAGCCATATGTATATACGGTACAGGTGACATGGTACCATTATTCTATAGGACACAGCCATATGTATATACGGTACAGTGATATACCATTATTCTATAGGACACAGCCATATGTATATACGGTACAGGTGACATACCATTATTCTATAGGACACACAGCCATATGTATATACAGTACAGGTGATACCATTATTCTATAGGACACAGCCATATTATATACGGTACAGGTGACATGGTACCATTAATTCTATAGGACACAGCCATATGTATATACAGTACAGGTGACATGGGTACCATTATTCTATAGGACACAGCCATAGATATATATACAGTACAGTGATACCATTATTCTATAGGACCAGCCATATGTATATACGGTACAGG
>NW_027210536.1:0-65700 GCF_027789765.1 Dendropsophus ebraccatus
GCTCCTAGCAATCCCGATTGGAATGTATACAATGCGTATTCACTCCATTCGGGACTATCCCACTCAGCTCCAGCCCAATGTAAGTTCAGTAGTAATCATGGCCGTTGTTGAAAATCGGCAACAACTGCCATGATTGCTACTGAACTTATGTTGTGTGAACATAGCCTTAAAAAGGATAATTATTCCAACATAAGGCACCATGAAGAGTCATACATTCACATGGCCCTAGCATGTGAAGCAGTCCAGAAGGGAGTGTGTGGGGGTTGAAGCCATGTTGGGTGCCCAATCATGGAGGTTGTTATTCTCAATTGGCATTGTCTGGTCAGAGCATGATCACCGTGGCTGAGGTCTTTCCACCATACCTCCCACACTCCTTGAACTGGCACAGTGATGAAGGTTTTGCAAGTAAAGTAATAATGGTGGTAGTAGTCCCAATGTAAATGTCTCATTGTAGATGTAAGATGAGGTGCCCTTAATTGTACTCATACTGGTCATTCAGCCCCCTAAATGCCACAATCAATACACAACTTTTAGAGGATTATCTGACAGGTACCCATGCTGGTAGATCTCTAATTTGGCACTCTACAATGCAACTGCAGGGTGCGGATTGGTTAACTTACAACAGAACATTTTCTTGAAAGAGTAAATAAAATAAAGTTCTAAACAGGTTTTGGTAGCACAGCCCCTGTTCACTTGAAAGATTTAACAAAATAATAATAAACTTCGTAGTAATATCTGGCGTAAAAAAATTAAATAACTGGAAAAATGCTGGGGGGGGGGGGGGCTTTTAAGTATGCCCAAAAATGGTACTTTACCCCTCTCTAATAATTTCGTATTAGTGAAAAGTTGCTATGATGTTTATATATAGTTGACAAAAAAGGATAGTAGTAAATACTTTATTACAATTCAATAAGAGACAAGATCTCCCAATTTAATCTTAGTATAACATTGTTTTTTTTTATTGTCATAGCAGAAATAAGTAAAACAACAGACATGCAGAATTTTTTTTTTTTCCTACTCACTTAATAGATTTGGGATTTTACAGTCCCTCACTAAGTTTTTCTTTGTCTGTTATTTGTTCTGCTTTATGTCTTTTTCCTGTTTATTGGACAGGGTTTATTTTTGTGTTTATCCTTTGAGATAAAAAGTGAATATTACATTTTCATTACTGTTACTATTTATGGTTTGGAACTAGGAGTACTTGCAGATTTACTTCTCAAAAGTGTTAAAAACCAAGGAAGAGGACCCTTGGGTTCCAAATCATATCTAGCCTGCTTTGTACAACCAGTACAATACTGCCTGGCTTAGAAAATAGTCTAATTCATATATTGAGCTCTCAGAGCTACTATTAAGTTTTTTTTTGCGGTTATTCATCCTACTGCATATTTTATTTCAGCGCCCTTTACAAGTCAATAATGTCAATCTAAAAATTTAAATTTCATTTGGAGTTTTTTTTTTTTCTACCAGCAACTTTGTATATATATAGTATCTATTACTTCTTGCTTTTTCACTTTTCCTTATTGTACTAAAATGTGTACTTTTTCTTGAACCATTTTGTGTAGTAATTAAGTCATATAGATGTAGCGTAGCAAAGTGTAGTATCCTACTACATATCTTCTTCTTCTTTCTTTCTTTCACCTAGGCAAAAGTGTTTTCTCTACAGCAGGGGTGGGGAACCTTTTCTATGTTGAGGGCCAGTCGGGCATTAATAAATTCATTCGAGGGCCGCATACTGTGCGTGGCAGTTAGTAGCGTGGGTTTGCAGCACCCGGGGCAAGGCAAAGTATTGTTCCCCTAGTGTCCCTGCTATTGTAATTAACCCCCAGTGATGCCCCTTGTAGTCTACTTAACCCACAAGTCATGCCCTTTGTAGTCTAGTTAACCCCCCAGTCGTGTCCCTGGTAGCCTAGTTAACCCCCCCAGTCATGTCTCTGGTAGCCTAGTTAACCCCCCCAGTCGTGTCCCTGGTAGCCTAGTCAACCCCCAGTCATGTCCCTGGTAGCCTAGTTAACTCCCCAGCCATGTTCCTGGTAGCTTAGTTAACCCCCCAGTCATGTCCCTGGTAGCCTAGTTAACCCCCCAGTCATGTCCTGGTAGCCTAGTTAACCACCACCCCCAGTCATGTCCCTGGTAGCCTAGTTTACCCCTCCAGTCATGTCCCTGGTAGCCTAGTTAACCCCCAGTGCCTGTCTCAAATAAAAACAAAAAAACAAAACCATCCCACTCACCTTTCCTCCGCTCCCACGCTGCCCAGGTCTTCTTCTCTCCCCTCTAGCCTATGCCCGTCATCGCGTGGCCTGAAGGAAGACATGCGCCGCTCTGGTGGGGAAAGGACTGGCACTCACAGCATCCTCCTGTGTCACAGATACAGGAAGATGCTATGAATGCCGGCTCCTGCGCCACTAGAGCGGCACGCACATCACAGGGGAGCCACAGGCCGCAGGCTGCAATGAGAGGTCTCAAGATCCGGATGCCGCCCACGGTCGGAGGTTCCAACTGCTGCTCTACAGTGTCACAGTTAGGACAGTAACCGGCCGTACCTTACTCCAACCATTAGGAGAGCTGCAGTCCACACAGGTTTAGCTACATTCACCCCTTCCCTCTATAGTATGCATTTCCATTGGTCTAAGTTAGTTAGTGCCTGGTTTCAGACCAGGCAGGACGTGCTATACCTGTCCTCCAAATCTAGCTCTAGACAGAGAGGAGAGTGGACGTTCTTACACTTGCTCCAGACAGTGAGTTACCCAACCCTAATGGGTTGCTAGACCGAACCCCCAGAGAAGCTGGAAACAAGGGAGTCTCATTCCTTTTTTTACGCCATACATTATTCTAGTTTCAGGGAAGTCAACCACCTAAAGAAAGAGAGGAACACTAAGGCTGTACCCACAGTAGACCACAGTGCAAGGTCAGCCTCTCTCCACTGATTTACGCTTGGCTGAGTAGGAAGGATGCTACTATCCAGCTCCACCCAGTGACAGGAGACCTGGGATTCGTACTACCCCATTAGGATGGAAACTCGACACTGAGGGGCAGAAGTCCGTCATATACGCGGAGATCATATATACACTGTAGAGACACTTCGCCATATCCTGACAGAGTACTCACTAATTAGGCAGGGCCCCTCCTATCCAATCCCTGACACCTTCTACTGTTAACTTCTTCTATCAACTCACCTATTTACTTGCTCCTATTGCTACTGTTGATTTTTTCACTAAGTACCTAAGCACTGTTTCTGTTGTTATTGCACAAAGATACTTACTATAAGTAAAGTTTGGACTATGTTTAAGCACTTCATGACTGAGCCCAGTGAGGCACAGATGTTCTGTTCATATTAATGCAATGTTCCTCCCCGCCTTCTAAGAGTCATAGTGCTTTTATTTTTCCACCTTTAAGGCTGGTTGGGGTCATTTTTTTGCGCCATGATCTCTAGTTTCATATTGGTGAAAAAGAAAAAGTTTGATTGCTTTTTATACATTTTTTTTCTGATATATAATTAAAAAATAGCTGGCTTCTTGCAAAAATTGTTCTTTTAACTCCTTAAGTACCCATGACGGAACAGTACATCATGGTGTCCTTAAGGGGGTACAGAGAGGGCTCACGAAATGAGCCCTCACTGTACCATGCCACTTCTGGCTGCTATCAGCAGCCAGAACAGTAACACTGACAAAACTGACAGCAGCATTTAAATGACAGTAAATAGCCTTCCCCTGTGGTCTAGAGACCAAGCTGTCATACTTACCAGCCCAAGTCTCAGCAACAATCTGACCCTGGTCCCAGCAGCCCCTGCATTGATGTACTGCATTGATCCCTATCAGTGCAATCAGTGTATTGAAATGTTTTTTTTTTATTATTAAAAAAAAATCCCATCCCATAATCATATAATAAAAGTTTAAATCACCCATTTTTTCTTTTTTTTATAAAATAACAAAAATGTAAAAAAAAAGAACATATTTGTTATCGCAGCATTGGAATCACCTAAACACATTAAATTATCATTATCCTGAGCTTGTTGCGGTAAATGACGTAAGCACAAAGAAATGATCACATTCACATCCAGAAAAACGTGAAATAAAAAGTGATCCAAAAGTCGCATATACGCAAGCAAGATACCAATAAAAACTAAACTTTGTTTTAAGACATTGTGGGTTGCCTATCCAGCATTCATTATAAGCCATTGCAGCCTTTGGTATTGTTACCCCTGTCGTTGTATTGGAAGTATGGCCTTCTTTGTGATATCACCTGATTTTTATTCCACTCTTAACAAATTCCTTTTAAAATACAACACACATAATGTACACCGAACAATGAATATCCCATACTTTTGTGTAATACAGTTCATAACAGTCACACCATGTTTTTCCGATTTTATCACTAAATGTACATGAACTAAACAATGATTAATTTCCAAATGAAGCTTTGAAATGAATCTGTGATGTATAATATTATAGTAGCTTTTTATACTTCATTATAGTAACTGATGAAGGGTTGTGTTTTTCTGCCCATTAATTGTCGCTGATTATAATTAATAACAGTGAGTAATAATTATATGTTCATTAGAAGGTGATACAGCAAATCATAGTAATTAAACATGATGATGACACTAATTAATGCATATGTCAGATAATCACATGACCAAGAAGTTATCATTTAATCCATTGCTTGCTGTGACAATTGGAGTACCAGATCTTTTATTTAATTTTTTTAGCGTTTCTATGTACGCTCAAATTGCTTGTGTAGTTAATCTTTTCTAATTTTGTTACAGATTATTATGCCGTCATCTATGTACCGTACTTGTAAAAGAAGCCAAATGTAAGTGGTGGCTTTGTGGTATAGGGCCAGATAGGGATTACCTTGCTGTGGAGATCGGGCAGCAAATAAACTGACAAAGAGGGAGGATCTATCAATGTTTTGTGTATAATTGTTGAACATTTTTGAGCAATCACCTCTTTGTCAATGAGCAAAGTTGGATGCAGGCCTAGGGAGTCCTGGAAAACATTGATACAGCCTAATAATCGAGGTTTGCTCATCCGTAGTCTTAAAGCGTCACCGTCATTATAACTATCAAAATCTAAATCAACAGTGGATGTGAAATAAAGCAAGTTTGCAATTTACATTCATTATTTTTGTTTTAGTTATCAAGCTTTTAAAACCAAGCTGTACTTACCAGAACGCACAATGCTGAACTTACCAGAACCTGCAAAGCTGAACTTACCAGAAATCCAGGTCCAGTCTCCTGAAGGCAGATTTTTAGTCTTGTGCTGCATTGAGCTGCTCAGTACAGCGTGTCGCGGTTCAATGCATCTATCAATCGAATAAGTGATACATTTTCTGCGCAGATGGCTGAGACTTCCCGTGTTAAGACTCCCCCCCCAAAAAAAGTGCAATGTTTCCCATGATAACAAAAAAAGTTAATGTAAATTGCAAACGTTTTTTTTTTTCCCATATCCCCTGTTGATTTAGATTTTGAAAGTTTTAACGGCAGTGACACTTTAAGTAAACCCTTGCCAGTGTAAGATTACATTGGATATATATGGAGGCATGTAGATCTGAAACTGCCAATGTGGCAGTCTCAGCAATCTAGAATTTCACTACAATGTTAGCAAAATGGCATGTGGAGTGGCCATTCCCTCTCCGTGTGGAGCTATGCCTCCTCCTACAGTAAGCAGTGCAGGGAGCGGTGCAGATCTGCAAACTTTTTTGTGCAAGATTGATTAGACAAAAAACATGTTTTAGTATATGGCTCCAATCAGTAAAAAGAGAAAACCTAAATCTAGGTCAGGAACGGGGAACCAAAGCAAAGCTTTGGCCATCCAGGCGTGACGGAAATTGTAGCTTTGGAACAGCTGCAACGCTGAAGGTTCCCCATCCCTGATCTAGGTGATACATTCTCTTTCACATTTGACACCCGACCAGATGTGATTTTCTTTTAGCATAATGTCTTAACATCTTTAACTGCAAATGAAAAGTTATAGTAACAGCAACTATATGGAAAATACGTAGGAGTTCTAATAGCAATTAACATTTCACATGCAGATGAAAGATGAAGAGCATACTTGTGCAACAGTTGAATGTAGAATATGATATGTCACCTTTGAGGCCTAATGAACATCATTGTTTAAAAAATTTTTGATAAAACATTCTCATAAATTATTAATACCTTGCATTTAGAAACGAGTCACCAAACTTTCTTTAAGTCCAATGACTATTCCCAGACACAAGGGATACCTACAGAGAATAGAGATGAATACAAAGTTGACCTTCATTCCATCAGTACAATATCCATGTGATCCACACCCCAAAAGCTCAATTAAAATCTGCAGATATCACAAAGTAATTAAGTAGTGTAAGAACCGTGTTCTTTTAATGTGGTTTTAAAATGCCTCATGTAATCTCCCACTGCTCTGAATATCTAAATCCACATGATGCACCATAGTGAAAATGAAGGATAATTACACTTCTTGGGGATATCATTAACTACATTGCAAAAATGCTACTTCTGGACTTCTTGCAGTTCCACGTGATGGAGAATTCTGCTTGTGTGTTCATATGTACAGATATATTTATAAAAAGTTGTGTCATTTAAATGTGTACTTAACCCAAAGTAAAAATCTTAAAGGAACCTGCCATTACTTTAATAGTGTCCAAAACACAAACCCTTTGGGCATTCCTTAGCAGCAGCTGCTGACCTGCTAGCCGTAACTGATAGATATCTGGGTGTAGGGAGAGGTCTGTCAGTCAAGGACAGAGGTGCACGCAGAACCCTTTAGAGGTCCGCCCCAATGACTTGTGGTTGAGGCAACAGGATGACATAATAGTACAAGCAAAGTGATGACATGTGGCTTGTATAACAAAAGGAAAATGCGGTTCCCAGTTCCAGGTTATTATTCATGGAGACATTTGAAAATGAGTAGTGATCATGGTGAAATACATCTATCTGGATTAATCTCACCATTACCTCAGCTGTTTACAAACATCAGATTGCATGGAACTGCCCCTTTGAAATATAACAGATACACACACAGAAGCATAACTATGTAAAATAAAACATGAAATAGCAAGTATGAGTATATAGGTATATCTTTTTGCTAATTTGATGGGCTAATATTACATCAATACACAGATTTCTGCAGCCGGCAATTAATAACATTATTCTAATTTAAATTTTAATTTGCTTTGAAGATGTATTGAGCCTTACAAATGTTCATAATATTCTCTGAATTATTCTTATGGGGGTTTGAGCAAACAATTGGCCTAAAAAAGAGAGAGATACATCTCAGTATTTATTTACCATTCCTGTGGGGTTCCTATTTTACTTTTTGATCTTCCTTTAGAGCATAATCAGATATTACCTTTGAGGTTTGCATTTTGTTGTCCTGTATTAATGTTAATTGCTAAGAAAACATTCTTTTAAGTCGCAGGAAGTCGGATTCTGATGGTTTATTTTATAACCACACCAAAATAAGCAAGACAGGCAGAGGTAATGATTAATTCTCAATATTTGATGTTATCGATGCCTAACATGATGATAAAGATTGCAGGATTAAGCTATGTTCACACATAATAAAAGGAAAATAGATATAAAAGCTGTATTTTGAATATAACAAGGTGCTATATTAAAGTCTTTGGATTGACAGCAATCTGTGTATACATTGTAAACATTTCTTTTTGTATTTTTTTTCTTTTTACAATGTGTGCACAGACTGACATTTTGCCATAGACTTAATTGTGGCAGAGACTGACGTTTTTTTAAATATCAAAATCGGGCGTTTTTTTCTCAATTTTTGACGTTGTGTGAACATAGCCAAAGGTGGGTAAACCAGTTACCGACCAATGCCAGCATGTGTAGGTCTAAGTGCTTAAATGCCTGGTGTGGGTATTTGGGGGAGAGGGGTCAAATTAGGAAACCTGATAAGCCTGCTCAAACAGATGTGTTTTGAGGGCACGTTTGAAGGTTTGTCTTGGGTAATGCATTCCATAGAATTGGCACAGTTCAGGTGAAGTCCTGGAGATGGGAATGAGAGGTGTGGATTAAGGTGGATGCTAGTTTTAAGTCATTAGAGGAGCATAAGACACAGGTAGAAAATAAGGAAGGAGATATATATTAACCCCTTAGCGACCCATGACGTATCTGATACGTCATGGTGCCGCGGGGGGTGTTCAGAGTGGGGTCCCGCCGGGACCCCGCTATGAACGGCGCTGATCCCGGCTGACATGTGCAGCCGGGCAGTGCCGCTGTTAGCCGGCGCGGGTCCCGTTGCCGCGCCGGCTAATTAAGCACTTCAATGCAGCTGTCAAACCTGACAGCTGCATTGAAGTGCTTTATGCACACTATCCCTGGTGTCTAGTGGGACGGATCTCCCCCCCGCGATGCGATCGCTGGGGGGAGATACGTTCTTCTGCCCGTGCCGGGCCTCAGCGTCGGAATGACGCTGATCCCGGCTCGGCAATAGATTGCTATGGCCTGCAGCAGGCCATAGTAATCTATGACCGATCTAATCGATCTTTGCTGTGTATATACACAGCATTGATCTCTATGAGAGATCAGTGCTGTCTATATACAAGTCCCCCAGGGGGGCTTCTAGTCCATATAAAAAAAAAAGTAAAAAAGTGTTTTTATTAATAAAAAATCCCCTCCCCTAATAAAAGTCCAAATCACCCCCCTTTTCCCATTTTATAAATATAAATTAATAAATAAACAAATAAATAAACATATTTAGTATCGCCGCACACGTAATTGCCCGAACTATTAATTAATCACATTCCTGATCTCGCACGGTAAACGGCGTCAGCGCAAAAAAATTCCAAAGTGCAAAATTGCGCATTTTTGGTTGCATCAAATCCAGAAAAAATGTAATAAAAAGTGATCAAAAAGTCATATATGCGCAATCAAGGTACCGATAGAAAGAACGCATCATGGCGCAAAAACTGACACCTCACACAGCCCCATAGACCAAAGGATAAAAGCGCTATAAGCCTGGGAATGGAGCGATTTTAAGGAACGTATATTTGTTAACAACGGTTTGAATTTTTTACAGGCCATCAGATACAATAAAAGTTATACATGTTATATATCATAGTAATCGTAACGACTTGAGGAACATGCATAACAAGTCATTTTTACCATGGGACGAACGGCGTAAATGCAAAACTCCCCGAAATCAAAACAAATTAGTTTTTTTTTTCAATTTGACAGCGCAAATGATTTTTTTCCGGTTTCGCAGCATATGTTATGGAAAAATAATGCCTGTAATTGCAAAGTACAATTGGTTTTGCAAAAAATAAGCGCTCATATACGTCTCTAGGTGAAAAAATGCAAGCGCTGTTGACTTTTAAACTTAAATTGGAATAAGCAAAAGCGCAAAAACGAAAATTGGCTTTGACCTTAAGGGGTTAAGCAGAAGGAGTTTATATTGTATCCTGTGTTTAACCGCTTCCCGCATGAGGGCATATCTGTATGTCCTCATGCGGGTGGGGGCGTTCAGGGAGGGGTTGCGTGGCGACCCCGCTCTGAACTGCTGCGATCCCGGGTGCTATCTGCAGCCGGGACCGCAGCAATTAGCAGGCACGGTCCGATCGCTGTGCCTGTTAATTAGTCTTTTAAATGCAGCTGTCAAAGTTCCCAACTACATTTAAAATGCAGCTTTTCCTCTTCCCTGGTGTCTAGTGGGGGGGATCGCCTCATCTGTTACCGGCCGGGGTCTGCGCCGTATACTGCACAGATCTTAATGAGAGATCAGAGCAGTTACACTAGAAGTCCCCACAGAGACTTCTAGTACTGTATGTGTGTAAAAAAAAAAAAAAATGCTTTTTTTATTAATAAAAAAATCCCCTCCCCTAATAAAATTTAAAATCCCCCCCAATTTTCCCATTTTATAAATAAAAATAAATAAAATAAACATGTTTGGTATCGCCGCGTGCGTAATTGCCCGAACTATTAATTTATTTTATTTCTACTCTCACGATAAATGGCGTAAGTACAAAAAAATTCCAAAGTGCAAAATTGCGCATTTTTGGTCGCATCAAATCTAGAAAAATTGTAATAAAAGCGATCAAAAAGTTGCATATGCGCATTCAAGATACCGATAGCACAGATCATGGCGCAAAAAATTACACCTCACACAGCCCCATAGACCAAAGAATAAAAGTGCTATAAGCATGGTAATAGAGTGATTTGAAGGGACATTTGTTTTTTAAAAAAGGTTTTAATTTTTTAAAAGACATCAAATAAAATAAAAGTTACACAAGTTACATATCATTGTAATCATAACCACCTGAGAAACATGCATAACAAGTCAGTTTTACCCTAGGGCAAATGGCGTAAATAGTGATGAGCGAACATGCTCGTCCGAACTTGGTACTCGATCGAGTATTAGGGTACTCGATGGTACTCGTTACTCGGATGAGCATCTCGCGATATTCGAGAAAATCTCATCATCCGTTTCCTGTAAGTTTGGGCACTATTTCTCAGCCAATAAACATGCAGGAGACTTTTTGGTGCATCCTGTGATCACGTGGGACCCATACATGTCGATAGCAGCGATTGGTTGGCCAGATCAGACGACCCTTCCATATAATACTCGGCGCCGGTAGTGCTCGCTTCAGATGTGTGCTGGAAGAGATCAGGGACAGAGCTGCTGCTGGTCAGGGAGAGCGTCAGTGTAGGATTTAGCGTTCCAGTAGGCAGGGAATACTAGCAATACAAACAAACAGCCCTTTTCAGTCCCTTTTTTAATAGTGTTACTACAGACTGCTGGCTGGGACTTGCAGTGCTGCTACCACGATTTCACCAGCACACTGTGGTGATCGGCTGCTGGCAGAAAGGGGGCATTCGGTGTTGCATACAGACCCCTAAGAAGTGCTCAGTGTACTCTTTTTTTATTTTGGGGCTGGGGGTCCTGCTGTACTATACTGTATTGCTGGGATTTGTAGTACATCCTGCATAGAACTTCACTGCTCATTGTAAGGGGGTTTTAGAGAGTGTGTGTATAGTTCCGGCCAATATCAGATTGTACCGTACAGCCCCCCCCCCTAAACTCGTGGGGACAACACAGTATTGCTGGGATTTGTAGTACATCCTGCATAGAACTTCACTGCTCATTGTAAGGGGGTTTTAGAGAGTGTGTGTATAGTTCCAGCCAATACCAGATTGTACCGTACAGCCCCCCCTAAACTCGTGGGGATTACACTGTATTGCTGGGATTTATAGTGTACCTTTATAAAACTTCACTGCTCATTGTAAGGGGGTATCACAGCGTGTATCTTGGTCCAGCCAGTACCAGATTGTACCGTACAGCCCCCCAAAACTTGTGAGAGCACAAGTACTTTTCCTGATTTCTGTATTTCATACGTAAGGCCTATCTAAGTTCGATACTGTGCAGTGTTTATAAAATGATGAACCCCAGGGGTTAGGGTCTAGGACAAGGGCATGGGCGTGGGGTTCCAAGTGATGCCTTTGCTGGAGGCCATGGTTCAGGGCAGGGTGACACAGCAGCACCTGTTGACGAGGTAGCAGTGGCACACTCACTAGCATCTTTGCTCAACTTACGGGGTCTCATAGCAGACCTATATTGAAACCGCAGCAGTGTGAACAGGTGATCACGTGGATAGTGGATAATGTGTCCAGTAACTTATCCACCACCCAGTCTTCCACGCAGTCCACCCACGCTACCCAAGGGAGTGAAACCCTTGCTCCATTAGGCCAGCCTCCTTCCCCACAGGGTGACCCCTCCAGGGAAACAAGGGAATCAGATCCACCACCACCATGCTCCCAGGAACTCTTTTCTGGACCCTTCCCTGAGTCAGAGCAATTGGAGCAGTAGATCTGTCCCAATGCCAAAACTATGCAGCTCACGCAGTCAGTGGGTGATGAGAGTGGGGACTTGGAAGAGGGGTTCCAACGGGGTTGGTAGAGGTGTCTGATGATGACGATGAGACCCGGTTGTCCGACAGTAAGGTTGTTTTCATGGATGTAACTCAAAGTGAGGAGGAGAGTGAGGAAATGGAGGAAGAGCTGGTGGATGAGGACAAGGTGACTGACCCGAGCTGGGTGGATAAGCCTAGTGAAAACCGTGCTTTTATGGGGGGGCAAGTTCACCCGCAGGACCGGTTGAAAGAGGAAGAGGGGGTGGGCAGAGGGAGAAGCAGGGGCAGAGCGAGTAGATCAGCAACTGTTTCACGGAGTCAAACTCCTGTGGCCAGGGCTAGATGTTCCCAAGTCTGGAGGTTTTTTAAAGAAATTGTGGATGACCGACAGACTGTAGTGTGCAACGTGTTTCACGCCAGGATCAGCAGGGGAGCCACCACTACCAGCCTAGCCACTACCAGCATGCGCAGGCATATGAGTGCTAAACACCCCACTCAGTGAAACGAAGGCCGTTCAGTGACTGCAAGTCGCACACCTGCTCCTTCCCCTGTGTCACATGCTGGCTCTGTCAGTCCCCCCACCCAGGCCCCAGGCACGAAGGGCTCCCGCCCTACACGCACCCCTTCACCTCCACTATGCTCCACACTCTCCAGCAAGGTGTCCAAGCGCAGCGTTCAACTGTCCCTGCAGCAACTGTCCCTTGCTTCCATGTTGGCTACTGCTGGGCCTTCACTGGCATCCATGTTGACTACTGCTGTGTCTGCCCTTACTTTCCTTGTCTTTTCCATTTCAAACCATATTATCTGTGGATTTCATCTTATCTTACGGGTGTCCTATGCCATTCTTTCACTAGTAATTTCTACCTTTTTTAAATGTTTTAGCCGTTTTTAAGGCAGGATTGACCACAGCAGTAATGGACATCCTTGTTGACTAAAGATGTGCCTGCCCTTGCCTCCATGTTGGCTACTGCTGGGCTTTAACTGGCATCCATGTTGACTACTGGTGTGCCTGCCCTTGCCTCCATGTTGGCTACTGCTGGGCCTTAACTGGCATCCATGTTGACTACTGCTGGCCCTTTACTGGCATCCATGTTGACTACTGATGTGCCTGCCCTTGCCTCCATGTTGGCTACTGCTGGGCCTTAACTGGCATCCATGTTGACTACTGCTGACTGTTGGTGTGCCTGCCCTTGCCCCCATGTTGGCTACTGCTTGGCCTTAACTAGCATCCATGTTGACTACTGCTGGGCCTTTACTGGCATCCATGTTGACTATTGCTGACTACTGGTGTGCCTGCACTTGCCTCCATGTTGTCTACTGCTGATCCTGCCTAGGCCTCCCTGTTAACTACTGTTGCTCCTGTCTGGCCTCCATGTTGGTTACTGTTGCTCCTTTCTGGCCTCATTGTTGGTTACTGTTGCTCCTGCCTGGCCTCCATGTTGGCTACTGCTGCTCCCCGGAGTTCTCTGTGTGCTCAATGCCATGCAGTGTCTTGCCTAATTTTGGGGAGGCTCACTTACTTCCTCACTCACTTTTAATGGTTCTCTGTGTGCTCACTGCCATGCTAGGTCTGGTATAATTTTTGGAAGGCTGACTGGCTACCACTTCTACCTTGTTCACTGTGTACTTACCGCTATGCTGTGTCAGGCTGAATCTTTGGCTGGTTCATGATATGCTACCTCTGTTTTAATGGTTCTCTGTGTTCTCACTGCCATGCTGTGTCAGGCTGAATTTTTGGGTGGTCCCTATTCCTTGACTTGTTTTAACCAGGCTGTTGCACAGAATTAGGCATAATGGTGCCATTAGGCAGCCTCAAAGGCATGCATACATGCTGCCCCAGCTGTTTACTGTCAATTTCTGTTGTGTTGACAGGTTTTCACACAACCTTCCCTCTACTGAACTTGAGTCTCCTGCAAAAATACTCAAGTCTCCCATTGACTTCAATGGGGTTTATTACTCGAAACGAGCTCTCAAGTATCGGGAAATACTTGTCTCGAGTAACGAGCACCCGAGCATTTTAGTACTCCCTCATCACTATTAGTTATATGTTGGTCACATTGTTTAGGGAATTTCCTTCCTTGATTGTAAGTGTCTTTCCCCCCCTCTATTTTATGCTGCTACGACAGTAGCAAAAATGTTGATGTTAAATAATAATAAACAGCATACTGTGGATTTATACAGTATGCTTTATTATGTTAATAAGAAATGCCACGTCTGCAATATTAATATACAATGAGAATCCAGAGCACACTACCTATCTTAGTTTGTTTGACTGTACTGAATGGTCCATCCTAAACAGTAAATGTTGCCTAATGGAAGCTAACTTATAAAACTAGTATGGTAAATACTTCCATATTCGCTAAATTATTCAATAACAAACCTCCCTTTACTGCTGAGTTTACAAGCTCTAGAGCTACTACTTAGATAGGAAATAGGAACAGTTTATATGTACTCATAGTAAGATATATTGTCACATCGGTAAAACATAAAGTTGAATTCCTGTAATGTGGCATCAGGAGGATATTCAGAGTGTCCCAAGACCATGAGCAAAGAAATATTAAAAGACCACTTACAGTGCAAAGAAAATGAGCATGTGCACAAAATAATTCTAAAAGAAAATATTTTCCAACACAACTATAAAAAAAAAAAAAGTAGGGTTAGTCAATAGAAACAATAGCGGTGCTACAAAGCAGAACCCCATGGGTTTAGGATAACTACAATAAATGTTGCGAGGTAACTATTAGGCTATTTTAACATATAGTATTTTGGTCAGTATTTTTTTTTTAAACTAAAACAGTCCATATCTTTCCATTATCAATTTTCTCTATGGGTTCAAATCCTGATTTTGGCTACAAATACTGAAGAAAATACAGACAGAAATACTGACCAAAATATAATGCCTGAACATAGCCTTAGCATATGAGGGTGGTAGTCCCGGGTCGTGACATAACCATTTTATCCAGGAAGTGAAGCCTTGATGCAGTAGTAAGTGCAGGGGAAAAAAAAGAACTTTATAAGCATTTCCCTTAATAAGTGTTCATTGGTGATTTGTATAACATTTGGGGGGCAATACAATACTTTAATATAAATTTTTGCCACACTACTCCTTTAACCTCTTAGGGACATATACCATACCCATACGTCATATGTCCCCAAGAGGTGTTCAGAGGGGGGCCGTGCTGGGACCCCGCTCTGAACTGCTGCGATCCCGACTGCTATCTGCAGCACGGGACTGCGGCTATTAGCGGGAGCGGCCAATTGCCGCTCCCGCTAATTAACACTGTTAAGTGCAGCTGTCAAACATGACAGCTGCATCTAACAGTGTTAAATGCAGCCCATCCCTGGTGTCTAGTGGCGGGATCCCCCCCCCGCGATGCGAACCCTGATCCCATCTCGGTATACTATTGCAATGGTCTGCAGCAGACCAAAGCAATAGAGCACCGATCTCATAGATCGGTGCTGTGTAATACAGCTACACTGATCTCTATGAGACATCAGTGTAGCTGTATAAGAAGTCCCCCAGGGGGACTTCAAATTACTGTTACAGTAATTTATTAATGTTTTCATTAATAAAAATCCCCCTCCCCTAATAAAAGTCTGAATCACCCCCCTTTCCCCATTTTATAAATAAAAATAAATAAATAAACATGTTTGGTATCGCCGCGTGCGTAATCGCGCAAAATATTAATTTATTAGATTCCTGATCCCACACAATAAACGGCGTAAGCGCAAAGACATGCCAAAGTGCAAAAATTGGCATTTTTAGTCGCATCAAATCCAGAAACATTGTAATGAAAAACGATCAAGAAGTCAAGGTACCGATAGAAAGAACACATCATGGCGCAAAAAATGAAACCTCAATCAGCCCTATAGACCATAGCAATTTTAGGGAACGTTTTTTTGCTGCAGAAGGTTATATATTTTTTAAAAGCCATCAAATAATATAAAAGTAATGCCCCCCCCCCGAGTAAAAAAAACATATTTTTTAATTTATTTATTTTTAAAATTTTACCGTGCATATAATTTTTCTCTGGTTTCGCATATTTTAAGCAAAAATTAAGCCTGCCATTGCAAAGTACAATGCAAGAAAAAATGCAAGTGCTATGGCCTTTTAAACACAAGGAGGAAAAAACGAAAACGCAAGAACGAACATTGCCTCCGTCCTTAAGAGGTTAAGCAGGCATTTGCAAACTTTGCAGCTGTGTAGACTTTAGTGGTAGGCTTAACACCAGCCTTAGGACTAGTCAGGTCCAAGTCAGTTGGTAGACAGCCAACCATCCCCTGTAAAAGGTAGGTACCCCCCATTTAGTACATATTAGGAGGAACCCATTAGACTAAAACCATTGGTAGGTGGGTGCCCCCCTTCTTTAATTTTGCACAAAAAAGCTGAAACTAACCTCTCCCAAAAAGGGTCTTCTTCCTTTGGTCTGTGGTAGATGGCATTATGAAATCATAGTTCTAGCTGAGCTTGGGAAGCCGATGTCCTGAGCTGCTCCATACTTGCAGGAGTACAGCGGCATGTAGTCTTTAAAGGACAAGTGCCATGAAAAACTTTTTCCCAGTAATATGCTTAAATCACCTATCTGCCTCCCTTCCCTGTCTTTTCCCCCCTCCACCCCCCACCAGGAAGTGTCCTGACTCACACAGACCTGATTACTGTCGTCACTGTCACCAGGCAGCTCCTTCTTGTGAGGATGAGTCATCAGCAGGAGGGCTGCTCTAGGTCCTGTTACACCAGCCTCCCCCTCCCCCTCCTTGTCAGGTGACTCTGCTTGCTCAGCTTATCTTCTCTAGTGACATGACTCCTTCACTGAGTCCATGGCAGCAGGATAGAGGGTATGAGGGGAGGGGGAGCTGCCTATGTGCCGGAGTCAGTCTGAGGGAAGATAAGCAAGTGAGATGTGACAAGTGATGGCTTGCAGTTGTTCAGCCAATGGGAGCTGAGCAAGCCTGTCACCTGACAAGGCAGGGGAGGGGGGGAAGCTAGTGTAACAGGAGAAGGAGCTGAGAGAAGAGCTTGGTGACGGTGACGACAGTAATTAGGTCTGTGTGAGTTAGGACACTTCCTGGTGGGGGGTGGAGGGGGGAAAAGACAGGGAAGGGAGGCAGATAGCTGATTAAAGCATATTACAGAGTTATATAACTTTGCAATGTGCTTCAATTACTGGGAAAAAGTTTTTCATGGCACTTGTCCTTTAAGACTAATGGTGCGTTTACACAGAGAGATTTATCTGATAGATCTTTGAAGCCAAAGCCAGGAACAGACTATACACAGGGAACGGGTCATAAAGGAGATTTCTCCTCTTTTCAAATCCATTCCTGGCTTTGGCTTCCAAAATCTCTCAGATAAATCTCTCTGTGTAAACGCACCATTAGGGTCCATTTACACAAAAAGATTATCTCACAGATCATCTGCCAAAGATTTGAAACCAAAACCAGGAACAGACTATAAACAGAAATCAGGTCATAAAGGAAAGCCTGAGATTTCTCCTCTTTTCAAATCCATTCCTGGCTTTGGCTTCAAATCTTTGGCAGATAATCTGTCAGATAATCTTGCTGTGTAAATGGACCCTAATGCTGGGTTTACATGGAACGATTATCGTTCGAATTTGCACGATAACGATCGAATTTGAATGATAATCGTACGTGTAAACGCAGCGAACGATCGAACGACGAGCGAGAAATCGTTCATTTTGATCTTTTATCTTGTTCTTAAATAGTCGATCGTTCCGTGTAAACAGTCGTCGCGCGAAAGTCCGGCCGCTCGCAGCCCGGCCCCCCACTCATCCGCAGTCCCCTGCACCGGGTCGATCGCCACCCCCGCCGCCCCGATCGCCACCCCCGCTGCCACTCTGATCGCCACCGCCGCCACCGCAATTCCGATCGCCCCCGCCGCCGCTCCGATCGCAAAGCCCCCCCCCCGCCGCCGCTGCAGCCGCTGCCGCCGCTCCGGTCGCCCCCGCCACCCCGGTCACGAGCATACGTTACCTGCTCCGCGTAGCAGGTCTTCGAAATCCCCGGCTCCCCTCTTCATCGCATTGATTGGCTGAAGAGATGAGACGGGAATTTCAAACGGCAACTCTTCAGCCAATCAGTGCTCCTCTTCAGCACTGATTGGCTTAAGAGGATCCGTTTGAAATTCCCGGCTCCCCTCTTCAGCCAATCAATGCACGGCAGCACTCATTGGCTGAAGAGGAGCCGTTTGAAATTCCCGGCTCCCCTCTTCAGCGATCGGAGTGGCAGCGGGGAGGCGATCGGAGTGGCGGCGGCCGGGTCGGCGATCGGAGCGGCGGGGGTGGTGATTGGGGCGGCGCAGGGGGCTGCGGTTGAGCGGTGGGGCCGGGCTGCAGGCGGCCCGGGCTGTGGCCGTGCGATCGCAAAACAATCTTTCAGTACGATATATCGTACCGTCTAAACGCTGATCGTTGAAAAAAAAAATCATTACTCCAACATCGTTAATCGTACGATCGGGCAAATTATCGTTTCGTGTAAACCCAGCATAAGGGTGCGTTTACACTGAAAGATTTATCTGTCAGATTTTGGAAGCCAAAGCCAGGAATGGATTTAAAAAGAGGAGAAATCTCAGCCTTTCCTTTATGACCTGATCCCTGTTTATAGTCTGTTCCTGGCTTTGGCTTCAAAGATCTGTCAGATAAATCTGTCTGCGTAAACGCACCATTAGTGGCAAGGTAGCCAGCCAATAACGCTTTCAACTGCAAAGGATATAGGTACATGTGCTCTGAATTCCTGTTGCTCTTTACAGTCAGCATGTAATGTCTACTCCCTCCCAACCCTTCATCCTGACCCTGCATTTCATTAATATTCAAAGTTTTATTTCATGCAAAGAAATCTGTAAGAAAAACAATATTGAAAGTGGTAAGAGTCTTTTTACCAGTACTTTAACATATTCTTTTGAGCTGGAGTGTTTTTCTCCACTGCTAATAAAATATGGACTAAACACAGGAAATCACTGATTGTTCTGTAAATAAACTGTAAGAAATGTGTTAATCTCCATTTATGATGGGAATAATATATTGTCTTAGCTAATTTGACAATATTATTATATCAGTAAGTAATAAAAAGAGAGAGGTGGAAAACTGCTGCCTGGCCTATCACATCACATCTCACATCTCCGGAGCAGCAGAATGTGGGTGGCAACCTTGTTCCTAAGGCTGTAGTCACATATTTTACCCCAATTATGCAAATTATGGTAAAGTGGCAAAATTTTTGCATTGATATAGCCAAAATTTGGGCATAACCCCATCAACAACGTAAAGTGTGAATGCAGCCATAGCGTGATTTAGTGCATTATTTGCCAAAAAATGTCTTACATGATTTTCACCACATTTAGCAAGCAGTGTGAACAGTTATTTGCAGCCTTCTTAAAGGGGTTGTCCAGTGAAAATCTTTTTCTTTCAAATCAACTGGTGTCAGAAAGTTATTTCAGTACTTATTAGCTACTGTATGTCATGCAGGAAGTGTTATTTATTTTCAGTCTGACACACTGGTCTCTGCTGACATCTCTGGCCGAGACTGGAACTCTGTCTCAGTTTTCTATCATTCCCCATAGAAAGCCTCTCCTGCTCTGGCCAGTTCCTGTCTCGGACTCCTATGGCAGCACAACAACAATTGGGTAATCACATGCTTCCTACTTATAGGCAGAAAAAACAATAATTAATTAATTAAATCATTAACCCCCTCATGGTGTAATTAGAGGTCTTAATAAAAGCACCCCTGAGACAGTAACCAGACATGTAAGTTCTGCAGCAATAACAAATTTTTTTTTAATAGGGTGGGATGTTGTGCTGTCTACGGACTCATGGAAAGAAGAAATTTCGGTGAGTAATTTTAAACTTTCCATATCGTCCTATGGCAGCACAACAACAATTGGGATACAGCAGCAATAACAAAAAATAGGGAGGGCCTTAAAACTTAACAGCAGCTTCAAGCACTCTTTTGCCAAAGGACGCCTCCTTATTGGTGATTATATCCAACTTGTAGTGTTTGATGAAAGTATTCGGCGTAGCCCATGAAGCTGCCCGGCATATGTCATCTATGGATACTTGTGCCAGTTCCGCCCACGAAGTGGCTGTAGATCTCGTGGAATGAGCCCTTATGCCCTTAGGAGGTTGAGCTTCTTGAATGATATAGCAGGAACTAATAGTGTCCTTAATCCAACGAGAAAGTGAGGCCTTTGAGGCCGCCTTGCCCCGGTTAGGTCTTTGATATTGGATAAATAAGGAATCTGATTGCCTGAAGGGCTTAGTCTTGTCCAGATAAGGGAGAACTGTTCTTTTAACATTGAGATGGTGTAACTTCTCTTCTTCTTCATTCTGAGGATCTTCACATAGGGTAGGAAGGAAGATGTCCTGACTAATATTAGTTAGCGAATAAACTTTAGGCAGTAAACCTTGACTCAAGCGTAGAATCAGACAATTTTGGCTGCATCTTAAATAAGGGGATTTACAACATAGAGCTTGTAGTTCTCCTACCCGTTTCACTGTTGATATCGCTACCAAGAAGAGAGCCTTCCAGGAAAGATGCTTGATAGATATTTCCTCTAATGGCTCAAAAGGGCTGGATGCTAAAGAGGACAACAGAATTTCCACTACATCATCTGCTAGTCCTCTGTCTCTCAAGGCCTGCTTGTCAGCCTCCAGGCTGTAAGATGTAGGTTGTGGAGACCTGGATGATGAAGGCCATTCTGAGATAATAATGATGCAAACAACCTCCAACTCCAGACTACACGGATTATGGGGCGCAGGTCCAACTTGAGATCGAGGCACAGTGAGTAATAAAAATATATATTTTATTGTGGAGACTCAACGCGTTTCGGAACCGCACCGGTTCCTTTCTCAAGAGTCATGATACTGATAAAACAGAACAGCACTATATATCACAAACCAAGATGACATTAAAAGGGGAGGAGGACTCAGACCCTCCCACTTCAATCAACACAGACACCTGTAACACCAATAAAGAAAGGCATATGGCTATATACTACATTGCATTAAAATATAATAATATATAAGAAGAGTATATAAAACGAATATGTATATAAATAAAAATAATAATATGTGTAGAAAATGTATAAAAAAAAAAAAAAACTTAAAAAAAAAAAACTTTTTTTTTTCCCTAAAAAATTTTTTTTTTTAATATATTTATATATATATATTTAAAAATAAGTATATAAAGTTAAAAAATTATACCTTCGTATTTTCTAGTGTCTCATTTAAGCCATCTGGTGACAAAGAGCAAAGTTTAAAAATCCAGTATGATTCCCTATTAGTGAGCTGCTTGTATCTATTGGGAACATTCTCTCCTATACGTTCCAAAATAGTGAGTCTCAAACTACTAGGGTCAGAATTATGCTTAAGAAAAAAGTGTCAAGAGACACTATGCAATAAAAATGAATTTTTAATATTAGCTCGATGCTTGTTCATGCGGCACCGCACCGTCTGAATGGTGCGTCCCACATACTGCAGGTGACATGGGCATTCTAGGAGATAAATAACATACTGTGATGAACAAGAATACATTTCACGGACAAAAAATATCTCATTGGTGACTATAGAGGTAAATGTTGATGCTGGGGTATCTGTTATCCAATTGCAGCATAAGCACCTCGCTACATTGCAGCGTACGGTGCCCACAGATCTAATTTTTGTATTATTATTTTTGTTTGTATTATTACTATTTTCCATATCTGAAGTAATTTTATGGAGTTTGCTAGGTGCTAGATGGCTACGTAATGTTTTAGTTCTACGGAAAATAACATTAGGTTGTTTGGGAAGAATTGATTTTAGAATAGGATCACTGAGAATAATACCCCAATGTTTCGTTAAGACCCTTTTAATTTCCTGTGTACCACAATTATATTCTGTAACCATAGAAATGCCATATTTATTGAGATCTTCAGAAGTAGTTTCATGTTTGTGGTTATTAGTCATCTTATCTAAAATCTTTTTTTGTGTGGTACATTTATTTTTACTGTAAGCATTGGATAGTAATCGTTTGGGATAGCCTTTGTTGGTGAAACGATCATATAAAATTTTTGATTGTTCCTGGTAATCAGTATCCAAAGTACAATTTTTTCTTATACGTTGGTATTGCCCGTATGGTATATTTTTTATCCAGTTCGGAAGATGGCAACTCTTATAATCTAGGAAGCTGTTAACGTCCACTTTTTAAAAAAAATTAGAGGTGATGATACTGTTAGATGGAATATCTTTCTTAATTAAAAGATCCAAAAACTCTATACTAGTGTCACTATAGTTAAGGGTAAATTTAATGCCCCATTCATTCTGGTTTAGAAGATGCACAAACAGAAGCGCATCTTCTGTTTGTGCATCTTCTAAACCAGAATGAATGGGGCATTAAATTTACCCTTAACTATAGTGACACTAGTATAGAGTTTTTGGATCTTTTAATTAAGAAAGATATTCCATCTAACAGTATCATCACCTCTAATTTTTTTAAAAAAGTGGACGTTAACAGCTTCCTAGATTATAAGAGTTGCCATCTTCCGAACTGGATAAAAAATATACCATACGGGCAATACCAACGTATAAGAAAAAATTGTACTTTGGATACTGATTACCAGGAACAATCAAAAATTTTATATGATCGTTTCACCAACAAAGGCTATCCCAAACGATTACTATCCAATGCTTACAGTAAAAATAAATGTACCACACAAAAAAAGATTTTAGATAAGATGACTAATAACCACAAACATGAAACTACTTCTGAAGATCTCAATAAATATGGCATTTCTATGGTTACAGAATATAATTGTGGTACACAGGAAATTAAAAGGGTCTTAACGAAACATTGGGGTATTATTCTCAGTGATCCTATTCTAAAATCAATTCTTCCCAAACAACCTAATGTTATTTTCCGTAGAACTAAAACATTACGTAGCCATCTAGCACCTAGCAAACTCCGTAAAATTACTTCAGATATGGAAAATAGTAATAATACAAACAAAAATAATAATACAAAAATTAGATCTGTGGGCACCGTACGCTGCAATGTAGCGAGGTGCTTATGCTGCAATTGGATAACAGATACCCCAGCATCAACATTTACCTCTATAGTCACCAATGAGATATTTTTTGTCCGTGAAATGTATTCTTGTTCATCACAGTATGTTATTTATCTCCTAGAATGCCCATGTCACCTGCAGTATGTGGGACGCACCATTCAGACGGTGCGGTGCCGCATGAACAAGCATCGAGCTAATATTAAAAATTCATTTTTATTGCATAGTGTCTCTCGACACTTTTTTCTTAAGCATAATTCTGACCCTAGTAGTTTGAGACTCACTATTTTGGAACGTATAGGAGAGAATGTTCCCAATAGATACAAGCAGCTCACTAATAGGGAATCATACTTGATTTTTAAACTTTGCTCTTTGTCACCAGATGGCTTAAATGAGACACTAGAAAATACGAAGGTATAATTTTTTAACTTTATATACTTATTTTTAAATATATATATATAAATATATAAAAAAAAAAATTTTTTAGGGGGGGAAAAAAAAAAAAAAAAAAAGTTTTTTTTTTTAAGTTTTTTTTTTTTTAATAAGTTTTTTTTTTTTTATACATTTTCTACACATATTATTATTTTTATTTATATACATATTCGTTTTATATACTCTTCTTATATATTATTATATTTTAATGCAATGTAGTATATAGCCATATGCCTTTCTTTATTGGTGTTACAGGTGTCTGTGTTGATTGAAGTGGGAGGGTCTGAGTCCTCCTCCCCTTTTAATGTCATCTTGGTTTGTGATATATAGTGCTGTTCTGTTTTATCAGTATCATGACTCTTGAGAAAGGAACCGGTGCGGTTCCGAAACGCGTTGAGTCTCCACAATAAAATATATATTTTTATTACTCACTGTGCCTCGATCTCAAGTTGGACCTGCGCCCCATAATCCGTGTAGTCTGGAGTTGGAGGTTGTTTGCATCATTGTTTCCTGTTGGATATCGGGAGTGGCTGCGGTCCTTGATATATACGCTGCAGAGTGTTGTGCCTCCCTTTGCACAACCACATCAGGTGAGGGTTGCCGTGCACCCCTATCCCTTTTTCACCTTGCCCTTCTGATCCTCGCCATGGAGCGCTGTCGCCCTTTGTTTATTCTGAGATAATAGGTCTTGACGGTATGGAATTTCTTCCTACAAACCCCTCGAAAGTTCCAATACATTCTGAAACCAAGCCCTTCTTGTCCAAAAAGGTAGGATTATTACTGCTTCGGCTTGGTCCTCCTGTATCTTCTTCAACACCCTGGTGACTAGAGGGAGAGGGGAAAAGACGTAAACAAATTGGTTCCTCCAGCTGATGGAAAGACCGTCCAGATGGTTCGGTCTGTCGGCTCTGCTCAGGGAACAAAAGACAGGTAGTTTCTTGTTGACTCTGTAAGCCATCACATCCATTTCTGGTAACCTGAATTTCTTGGTTATCCACCGGAAAGAATCCAGGTGAAGGCTCCACTTGATGGCGACTTAACTAGTCTGCTGTTGTGTTGGAGACTCCCCTGATATGAACGGCCAGTATCTCTAAGACGTGATGTTCTACCCATGTCATCAGAGCTTGACATTCCTTCATCAAGAGGGGGGACCTTGTTCCCCCCAGCTTGTTCACATAATAGACTGCCGCCAAGTTGTAGGACTGAACCAGCACCTTCTGATTGTGAACTGAGTGTGAGAAACTGAGGAGAGCCCTGTGGATAGCTCTCAGTTCCCTGAGATTGGAGGAACAACGAGACTCCTCTGTCGACCAACTCCCCTGTGTCCATAATTCTCCTATGTGTGCTCCCCACCCCTGTTTCGAGGCATCAGTGGTAAGTACTACTTGGGGAGCACTGGACAGACTTTTCCTGCAGCATATTTTGTCTCTGCAGCCACCATAAGAGATCTTGCCTGGTTGTCCTGGAGAGTGTCATGGAAGAATCTAGAGACGCCTGCTTCCGATCCCACTGAGATAGCAGATCTTCCTGGAGACATCTGATGCGTGCCCTGGACCAACACACTGCACCCAGTGAAGAGGTCATCAGTCCCAGTACTCTCATACTCATCTGAATTGACAAATGGCTGGCAGAAAGCAGGTCTTTGACACCTTGGAACAACTTCTCCTCTCTTTCTTTGGTTAGATAGATTCTCATCTTGGAAGAGTCCAGGCGGAACCCTAGAAATCTGCAGATCTTTGAAGGCTGCAACCGGGATTTCTGGGGATTTATGATAAATCCGTGGTTTTCCAACACTGATATTGTTAGATGGATGTGATGAAGTAGTTGTTCTTCCGATTGGGCTTTGATGAACCAGTCGTCCAAATATGGTACTGTGAAGACTCCCTGAAGTCTCAGATGGGCTGCCAGTACTACGACGACCTTGCTGAACACCCTCGGGGCAGACGATATCCCAAAGGGAAGGCAAGTAAACTGAAGGTGACAAACAGTTTTGCCCTGCCAGATTGCCAGCCTCAGGAACTTGCGGTGACGTATTGCAATGGGTATATGTAGGTATGCATCCCTGAGGTCGAGAGTTGCAGCTTAATCGTTCTCCTGGAGAAATGCTGTCACAGATCTGATGGTCTCCATCTTGATATGCTTGAGAAGAATGAACCTGTTCAAGAAGGAAAGGGGATGACTAACCTCCATGTCCCTTCTTTTTTGGGAACTGCGAAGATCTTTGAATACACTCCTGAGCATCTTTGGTGTACTGGGACCTCTTCTAGGGCACCTTTCCGGATAAAGTCCTGCACCAGCTCTAGGAAATGAGGTTTCCCTGGATTTACAAAGAAGGTATTTGGAGGCTGACTTGAGAACTCTATGGCATATCCTCTTGAGACAACTGATTTTACCCATGCATCAGAAGTTGTTTTGGTCCATATGGAAGCAAAATGATGGAGTCTTGCTCCTACAGGCACGCCTGTCCTGGCGTCATAAGTTCTTATGTTTGTCTTGGAACGGCTTTTTCTTACCCGATCCTGTTTGGTTGCTATTGCTAGCACTGTATCTGCGATGTCTTCCTTGTTGACATCCTCTGCGGAATGGTGAGGATCTCTGCTGTTGTCTCTGAAAGGGACGAAACCCTCCTCTCTTTAGAGGATAAGGAAAAGCAGGTGCCTTGGTATCATAAATGGATAGCAAAATTTTCTCCAGTTGGGGACCAAAAAGACCTTCGGCCTGGAAAGGTAACGAACAGAAATGAGATTTTGATGAAACATCTTCTCCCCATTCTTTGAGCCACAAGGCCCGACAAGCTGTATTAGAGGTAGCCATGATTTTAGAATTGAGTCTTAAGGTATCTAAGGGAAAGTCAGCAAGGAACTCTGATGCTCTTTTGAGGTCGTTGACTTTTTTCAACATGTTTTCTCTTTTGACCCCTTGGGATATATCTTTGGCTAGTAGGTTAAGCCAGATGCGTAGAGCTCTGGCTACTGGTACCATGGCCAAGGCTTTACAATTCAGGGCTGGTAGGGCATAGGACCTTTTGATGGCTGCGTCGGTCCTTCTATCCATTGCATCTTTAAGCAATGATGATTCCTCAGCAGGGAAGTGAGATTTTTTAGAGAGGCGCACAACTGCCAAATCCACCTTGGGAGGTGCTTCCTATGATTCATAAGCCTTGGGATCTATTTTGTACATGGCTCTAAAGTGAGAACCTATGTTCAGCTCTTCTTTTTTAGGCAAATAAGAGGAAGAGGAGGAGGAGGGTTCTCCTAACACAGTCTCTTTCACCGCAGCAGTTAGAGAGAAGAATGATCTTTATTAAATAAGTAAAAATCTTCCGGAGACCCTGCCCAGGAACACCTACCAATCAGAAGCCGAGGCAGAGCTGAAAGGAGATCCTACTCCGCCCACATTCATCACTGACCCGGAAACTGGATGTGCGTGGCATGCCCAACGTCCTCTCACCTGGCGGGACTTGCGGAGCGGCCGGTAATGATGAAAAACGCCCGAGTAGGACGCCATCACATCCAGGAGCTGGCGGGATGATGATGGTAGTGAGGGCTAACAACCAACCTTCTACCCTGAATGAATATGCATCTTGTGGAACGTGCCATAGCTCTCCTGACTGGATGAATGAGAGGATGACTTAAGGTAAAAACCTAGCCAGAGCCCCATGCCCTCAGACTAGAGAAACAAAGAAACAAACCTTCTGCCTGCAGAAGAAACAAAAAACATGTCTGGTTACTGTCTCAGGGGTGCTTGTATGGAGACCTCTAATTACACCGTGAGGGGGTTAATGATTAAATTAATTAATTCTTGTTTCTTCTGCCTATAAGTAGGAAACATGTGATTACCCAATTGTTGTTGTGCTGCCATAGGACGATATGGAAACAACACTTCCTGCATGACATACAGCAGCTGATAAGTATGGGAAGACTTGAGATTTTTTAATAGAAAAAAATTACAAGTCTATATAACTTTCTGACACCAGTTGATTTTAAGGAAAAAGACTTTCGCTGGACAACCCTTTTAAAGCTGAATTATGGGCAGCATTGTAAAAAAAAACAATGCAAAGTTCTTACTTGTGTTCCCCCTTACACTCTTCATGTGGTTTTACAGTATTCCCTCTCCTCTGATTCAGTTTTCTGCCTGTTCCATCTCTCTTGTGATGGCAGAGGAAGCAGGACACAGGGTAAATTCACAGAGGGACAGCTTCTCCACTTCCTGGATGTCAATCAACTAGATACAGTTATACGTTATATAGAGATATCAATATAAATTTCAATGTATTTTTTTAATGGATAATAATTTTTCTATTCGGAGTAACACTTTAAGAGGCATGCTCTCGACAAAAGTGGTGTGGTTTCAGGGAAAGGAGAATGGCTTTAGATGAAACAGCATGGGGGAGATTTTCTGGAATGGTTGAAGCAAACCAATGGTTGACCTAAACTTTAGTGAGACAGTCTGTGAAAAATGTATGAGACAGCCAGGGCCACTGTGATAAATCTGGCCCATGCATACACAGTATCGTTTCGGGCTTCTCAATTCCAGTCTATATTTAGAATGCAGACAGCATTAACTGGAAAAATCTTCAGTGGGTCCCCTGTCTGTGTGAGCTTGGGAGTGGACGCCCCCTCTGCCCCCACCAAATTACACTACTGGCTCCATGAGCTGTAGCTATGCCCCAGGGGCACCAACTACCTCATTTTCAAACGACTTTAAAATAAACGTTTATGAACATTGCCTCAGCTCTTAACTATAACAAAGGTATGATAAACCATGTCTTTTATATAGCAACGTAAGCAGTACTACTGTGGCAGGCAGATGGGGGGTGTAAGAAAATAATAAACAAGTAAATTCAGTTGGTTAATGGCCGCCAACTGTCATCTTCAGCAGAAAACCAGGGTAAATCCCATTTTCAGCTTTTCCAGCTGCAACACTACAGCCTGGCTGAGCGGTCAATTGGTCAGTGACTGGGGTAATGTCCTGCCCCAGTCACTGATTGACTGAGCGGACAATAACTCAGCTAGCTACATAATGTTGCAGCTAGGAGAGCTGCAGGACAGTGGCAGCTGTCAACAGGACCCCAGTGCACTGCTACGGGGCACAATTATTTTCAGCATTTTTTCACTTTGGTGGGTCTTCTCCTTTAAGGTCTACTTCACGCATACACTATCTTTGCAAAATAAAAAAAGGAGAAAGAAAAGTCATATATTTTATATATCTCATTGCTCTTGAATATACTTTGTATTTCACACTACTATTGAATCCACTCCTGGCTTTGGCTCAAAAATCTGAATTGAAAACAGCCCCAAAATGCTAAATTTAAATCCTCCCTGACAAGCAATTTTGATATCAGTTATTACCAGCCCAGCTACAGGGAGGTAAACAACCAGGTGTGACACTTTTTTTGAAAGAAGGCAGTATGTTTTTGTAAACCTTTACAACACCTTTAACCCATAACAACACTACAAACTGGTTTACTTTGATGAAATGTAACACAATTGCATTGTAAGCAAAGACAGAACGTAGCAAATGTAGAGAATGACAAGACGCAAATAGCGTATTAAGTGAATCATGCCAGACAAACTGGATGACAATTAATATTCTGCTTAATGGCACATTAAATTTGCTGTAGATTCACTGAGCACATAGTGCATATTACAGAGTACTAGTAAGGAAATATAGAAAGTATCATTAATCCAGAGCTCTGTGTTTATTTCCCGGCAGATGTCCCCACTATTTCTTCTGCCACTGTGGACAGAGACTCTTCAATCTCATGTGAGAAAGGTTCCTGTTCACTGGTTATTCTAAAGAGTCTACATTAAGTGTCCCTGGGGGACGCAGGAAAGACTCTATGGTGGAAAAATATAGATTGTGAGACGGGGCACCTTCTTTAACCCAAATTTCACTGAAGCCTGCCCTCATTTGTCTTCTGTCACTTTTTATTCTACGTTCATCTCTTAATATTTCTAAACTGCTAAACACTATTCCAGCTGGTATTGTTGGTTCTCAGAGAGCACCCAATAACTGTCAAAGAGAATGGGATTTGATATTGTTTTATTATAGAAGGGCTATTTTACAATCATAGATTTGGGATTTAAAAGGTATTTTGACCTAATTGTTTTTTTTTGTTAATAAGTAAGATAACTGTTCTAATTCCCACGTTGGCGGGTCATTTAGGACACAATTGTAAACTGTGTGTATACAGATTTCCACATCAATAGGATGCAGATTTTCAAATAATTTAGTTGTGGAATCCAAAGGAATAGTTCATCTGACAGGGACCATACCTTAGGTATAACCAGTGGCGTAGCTACCATAGAGGAAGGGCAGGCAGCTGCTATGGGACCCATAATTGATGGGGGGGGGGCGCTCAGGAAGGCACAGGGAAGATAAGAGCTGTCCTGTGTCCTTCTGCTTAACCCCTTATCTACTGCAGTGTTCAGTTACATGCTGCAACACCAAAAGAGGTAAAAAGCACAAGATAAGGAGATCTCTGCTTCACTGCTCTGATAATCCTTTACCTCTGTTCTCCAACTGCAAGCTTTGAGGTCAGGGGTGTTATCAGTGCATGAGCAGTGAAGCAGGTTTTTTTTTTTTTTTTGCCTTGTGCTTTTTAACTCTTTTTTTTTTTGTGGCAGCATGTACGTTAACACTACGTCACTTACACACCGCCGCACTCCTGCACCTACTGTATGTATTTAACCATAAGCGTTCCTCATGGGCCCTTATAGTTAAATACAGTGAACTGACAGAGCAAGCAGCCATTGGCTCGCTGACACTGCCTCTGGCCCCTAGAGATGTTTTTTTTTGGCCACACCACTAAGTATATATATATATACTGTATATATGCAGTGCTTTTTGTTGTCCGTGTGTGTTTGTTCGGGGGGGGGGGGGGGGGGTGTAAAGTTTTTTTTGCTATGGGGCCGCATGATTCAAAGCTATGCCCCTGGATGTAACCTAGCAATATGTATTTAAAAATTACATATGCTTTTTAAAAAATACATAGGAAAATGCATATATCCATCAGAATACCTCCTAGATTGTACTGAATACACTATGCAATATTAATACTTTAATTATTGAGACGTGGGTGCTTTAAGTATGTTTTTCAACATCCAAGATGTTGCCATGTTTTTCTTATTAGTATCAATTTAATACTCATTTGTGCAGCAGCATAGAATGTATAGCCCTTGGGAAGAGACATTGAATTGCTGCTGCACTGCATACAGTGGATATCATTTACGCTCACTTCAGCTGATTACTAATGATAATGTTAAGTGATCAGAGATGGTTCATTTTCACACTCACATCATTAGTACTAATTATTTGTTTTCTTTATTAAAAAAAAAAAAAAAAAAATCACAAACAGCCATGTTACAGGAGTCAGATACAGTGGTGGGCTCTTCACATGTATCGACCAGATTTATTTGAATGTAAAACTGAGATTCTTTGAAAGAAGATTATCAATAATTTTATGGAGCCAAAGGTCAATGGAGAAGGCTTAAAAAACAACCAAAAATATTTGTCTCCCAGGAGAAGGAAAGTATGGAGAAAGGGAATGGAAATGCAGTGGTTACTGACTAAGTCACTGAATATAAGTGCTTTACGGACTAAAAAATATGGGTCTGTAGTCTGCAAATAAAATCCTAAAATGTAATCCACAATGAATCCATATTTGCGGATTCATATTTGGATTGGTGGCGAGTTGTTAGTTGCTATATGTGAACATTAATACCTATACAGTGGAACTTTCTAAAAAAATTATAGTGAAAGGGTACCTATCATTTAAACAAACTTCTGACATAGTGACATGGTCGAGGCCCAGGTGCTGAGACCCCCGTCAATCGTTAGAATGAAGGGGCAGAAGCGTGAAGCAGCGCATATGCTCTGCCTCTTTATCTCTGTCTCGCTGCTAATGAAGCGGTGAAGGGAATAATAGTGGAGCCCTATGGATCTTCCGGTAATCGCTATACCGGAAGATCCATAGAGCTCCATTATAATGAAAATGAAGAGGCAAAGAGGCAGATCTGCATGTGTCTGCCCCTTCATTCTAGCGATCAGCGGGGGCCTCAGCACCTGGACCCTGACCGATACAAACTTTGGACATGTCACTACGTCATTAAGTTGTTTAAATTATAGGTATGCTTTAACCCCTTAACGCCTTAACGACCGGGCCAATTGTCACTTTTGCATTTTCGTTTTTTCCTCCTCGCCTTCTAAAACCCATAACTCATTAATTTTTCCACCTACAGGACCATGCGGGGGCTTGTTTTTTTTCAGGAGTAGGTGTACTTTGTAATGGTGTCTTTCAATCAGCCATAAAATGAATGAAGGAACCCCTAAAATATCATTTATGGGGTGAATTTGGGTCAAAGAATGCAATTCCTCAAATTTTGGGGGGTTCCATGTTTACGTAATGCACTTTACGGTAAAACTGGCATTTTTCCTTTATTCTATAGGTCAATCTGAACACAGCGATATGCATGGTTACTAGGCTTTCTATCATTTTACCATTTTTATTAGCAGTACAAATTTTTTTTTTTGCAAATAGGCATATTTAAAATGGCCCTATTGTAACTCCTATAGTGCTTTTATTTTTTCACCTACGGGGTCGTATGGGGTGTAATTTTTTGCGTCATTATCTCTACTTTTTATTAATGAATTTTTTTTCTAGATCAAACATATTGATGGCTTTTTATAATTTTTTTCATACATAAAATGTCATTTAAAAAAATCAATCTCTGCGTTTTTTTTACTGCTTTTTGTTCATGCCATTCACCGTCAGGGAATAGTATTGTTTTATTTTAATAGATCGGGCGATTACACACGCTACGGTATATAATATGTTAATTAACTTTATTACTTTTTATGTGTTTAACCCCTTAACGACATAGGGCGTATATTTAAGCCCTGATGCCGTTAAGGACGTTCAGAGCGGGGCCGCCCGGCGACCCCGCTCTGAACTGCGGCGGTCCCGGATGCCGCTTGTAGCCCGGGACCGCCGGTATTAGCGGGCACGGTCCGATCGCCGTGCCCGCTAATACAGTAATCAGATGCAGCTGTCAAACATGACAGCTGCATCCGATTACCGGACGCAGCACTTCCCTGGTGTCTAGTGGAGGAGATCACTCCTCCGGGATGTTATCCCGGAGGAGCGATCTCCGTTTCTGAAGCCGGCCGGGGACCGCTCCAAGATGGCGCCGTCCCCGGCTCAGCACTCGTGCCTATCTCATGGATCTCTGCAGCATATCTATGCTGCAGAGATCTCTATGAGAGATCAGTGCACTTATACTAGAAGTCCCCCAGTGGGGCTTCTAGTATAAGTGTAAAAGTTAAAAAAAAAATGTTGTTAATAGTAAAAAGCCCCCTCCCCTAATAAAAGTCTGAATCACCCCCCTTTTCCCAGGTTATAAATAAAAGTAAATAAATAAATAAACAAACATATTTGCTATCGCCGCGTGCGTAATCACCCGAACTATTAATTAATCACATTCCTGATCTCGCACGGTAAATGGCGTCGGCGCAAAAAAATCCCAAAGTGCAAAATTGCGCATTTTTGGTCGCATCAAATCCAGAAAAATTGTAATAAAAAGCGATCAAAAAGTCGTATATGCGCAATCAAGGTACCGATAGAAAGATCACATCATGGCGCAAAATATGACATCTCACACAGCCCCATAGACCAAAGGATAAAAGCGCTATAAGCCTGGGAACGGAGCGGTTTTAAGTGACGTATATTTGTTGACAATGGTTTGAATTTTTTACAGGCCATCCGATACAATATAGGTTATACATGTTAGATATCATTTTAATCGTAACGACTTGAGAAACATATGTAACAAGCCAGTTTTACCCCAGGGCGAATGGCGTAAAAACACATTTCCCCCAAATAAACAAAATGCGTTTTTCTTTTTCAATTTCACCATACATTTATTTTTTTTCTGGATTTGCAGTGTACTTTATGCAAAATGTCATTGCAAAGTACAATTAGTGACGCAAAAAATAAGGGCTCATGTGGGTTTCTAGGTGGAAAAATGCAAGTGCTATGGCCTTTTAAGCACAAGGAGGAAAAAACAAAAACGCAAAAATCGAAATTGGCTCTGTCCTTAAGGGGTTAATGTATGATATGGGAAGGGGGGGTGATTTACACTTTTATTGGGGGAGGGACTTTGGGGCATTTTGTAAAACATTTATTTATTTACACTTTTATATTCCCCTTAGGGAACTATCACTTTCATACATTGGATCAGTAACACTGATCCCTGCTATGCCTTAGCATTGCAGGGATCAGTGTTATCTGTGATCTTCTGATTCAGCCTGCCTGTGACCGATCCGGGGACTGCACGGAGGTAAGGAGAAGACCTCCGTAAGTCAGGAAATGTGATCCGGACCCCTGCAGACACGATTCGGGGGTCCCGTGACTTATACTTAAATGCTGCAGTCGCGGCACAATCGCGGCGTTTAAGGGGTTAATGGCGGGCGGCCGCAGGATCGCGGCGGCCCACCATTGAGAGTGAGGGCCTGGCTGCAGATAGCAGCTGGTCATCACCAGCTATGGGCGCGGGCTCAGCTCGTGAGCCTGCTCCATAGCCTGGGACCGCGGCAGGGCGTACATTTATGTTCTCTTGCCTTAAAGCCTAGGCAGCGGGGGCGTAAATGTACGCCCGTGGTCCTTAAGGGGTTAAATGATATTGTTGTAGTAAGACACTGCAATTCTACCACAATATGTCAAGATAAGCTTGCAACAGGAGCACTGCAGACCAAAACCAAAGCTACACATCTTTTTCTGTCTGATTCTTAAGTGTGCAGTGCTCAGATGTTCAATGCCAGAATGTATTCTCAGCATTATCGTAACTACTGTATAGGAGAAGCTATTCTTTCCTGTAAGATCCACACTATATAAAGCAATAGGATTACTGGTATAGCATACCACAAGAAACATTAATCACCTGTCAAAACAGCCATTATGAATTACAGTTCTCATTAACTGCTAATGTTTTACATGGAATTTTGCTTGCTTAAAAGTGTAAATGCATGTATTTATGATAAGACAACATCTTTATGTGCAAGTATAGCTTATGGAATATTTATCACATGCTGCTGAGTATATTTAATGCAATCAGCTACAACCTAGTCTTGTGTCAGTTTAGCATCAGTTAAAACAGTTGTATAGTTTTATATAATGGTATACAATAAGAACAGGAACATACATTAAAATAACATTAAAGCTCCACCATATCATGATAAAAAAAAAAAAAACATCTGTATGGCCTATTGTTCTGCATACACACAGTGGTTAAAAGAAGTACTAAACAAGTCACCAATTTTCTAAGTAAATATAATTCTAAGGCTAATTCTAAAGTTCCAACAATCTAAAAATAACGGCATTGTTTTACATCGATGCCGGTTAATTCTCCTTATTTTTACATCATGGGAACATAGTCTAAGGCTATGTTCACATTATGTTTAACAGCGTCAGTTGCATAGCGTTCTAAAGAACGGGCGTTAACATTGCATTGAGGGCGGCATTGCATTGACTTCAATGCAATGCCAACTCTGCAGTTTAGAACGGACGCTGATTTCATTGCAATCCGCATCCGTTCTTTACTCAAAAATAACGTTATGTGAACATAGCCTTAAGGTGCTATTGGCATGAAATTCTCACTAGATACAAGTGTACCAGCCGAGAAAAATATATAAAACCTACAAATAAGAAATATGAAGGGACTTTAATTAAATAAATTCAATCTTTACTTTCATAAAATATACATATATCATAAAACAGATGAACCAGAAATGATAATGGCATATACTTGGAAGCCAAGTAACCAGTAGCGTAATTTGGTGGGGGCAGAGGGGGCTGCCGCTCCCGGGCCCACACAGGCAGGGGGCCCACTGAAGATTTTGCCAGTTAATGCTGTCCGCAAAAGCTATTGCTTTTGCAGACAGACTTAATAAATGTCTATTGGCTGTAGGTGGCCCCTGGCCAGCAACCAGTGCTCCTGGGGGCCCCACACAACTACCAAATGTTGTGTCTGACCATTTAGCTGTATGCGCTTGTATGCGAGTTGCATACAGTTGAATGCAGCAGGGTGATTGACAAGGCGAGGAGAGCATTGGCTCTCCACCCTGCCAACCACTGTTGTGGCCACATGAGGCCGTTCCCTCCCTTAGAGCTGTGGGACATAAGTGGTGTTACTAGTGTGCTCATGGGGGTGGGTGGGGCTAACTTCTGGAAAGGATGTTTTCTATGGGGGTTGGGGTACTTGGTTCCATTCTCTTTTAGTGGAACTGAGCTGCACTACCACATCCAAGCTTTGGAGGAGAGTGGCGCTGTTTCTGGAAAAAGGCAACTATGTTTTTGCAATGCTGGATAACTCCTTTAATTTTACATGGTTATATATGTGAAATGAAGAAAGTCTTTCCCACTGTTCTCAGTCCCTGTTCACTATGAATAATAAATGAATAATGTAATAGAAAAAATTGATTATTCGGAAAGCAGTGTCATCTTCTGAGGTTCCCTATGGGTAATATTATCGGTTGGGGGCCCACTGAGACTCACTTGCCCCCCCCCCCCCCCAGGCTGAACCCCTAGCTACGCACCTGCAAGAAACATTTATAAACTGCAGGCACCATACAAATATCAGTATACCAACACAAGCATGGCATTGTGGGTGGAATGTAAATAAAAAGCATTAGTGCAAAGTAATACAGGGAATGTAAACACATCAATAAAGGGCAGATTACATACAACAAAACACATTATTTCCCCACAGTGTGACATAGCCCATATTTCTTAGTTTCTACGGCTGCCCGGTGTGATGCTTTGCGACGCGTGTTTCGGCAAACGCCTTTGTTAGTGATGACAGCTTTATAATGCCACTTACATGGAGTAACTAGTGGCATGCATTGTTGAGCTATGATTTTTGACCATTCTTCTACATAAACACTCTTTAAATCCGGAAGATTCCGTGGGCTCCTTATATAAATTTAAAGCTTTAGTTGTTTCAATAGTTTTTCTATTGGATTGAGGTCAGGTGATTTGCTGGGCCATTCTAGCAGCTTCATTTTTTATCTCGGTACATTTATCTATTCAACCTTTCTTCAACTATATTAAATTTGATAAAAAAAAAAAAAACCACACCACAATTTTAAAACCTCCAAACTTCTCTGTTTGTGCTCTTGGATGCTAAACAAGGTGTAAATTGGTGTTTGCTTGTTTGAAAATGCTTTGAGACTAAGTGGTTTGACTGTTTGTCTATGCTACTATGCGTTACATGATTAGCTATTCATTTGTCTACATTTTCCTGGCAGTGGCCTTTTTATAGGCAGTACAGCATCTCTTAAAGGCCCTATTTCAACAGATTATCTGACAGATTTTTTTAAGCCAAAGCCAGGAATGGATTTGAAAAGATGAGAAATCTCAGTCTTTCCCTTATTACATGTTCTTTGTTTACAGTCCATTCCTGGCTTTGGCTAAAAAAAAAAAATCTGTCAGATAATCTGTTGGTGTAATTGGGCCCTTAGGCCCCATTCACAGACAGCAAGAGGGGCAGAATTCCGCTGCGGAATTGTCCGCCACGGAATGCCATTAGCCTCTGTGTCATAATGACACTCTATGGGAGGCGCGCGCATTGCATCTCTAAGCACCGAAGAATGAACATGTTCATTCTTCAGCGCGGAGAGACCCTGAGCAATGCGGGGCGCGCACCTCCAATAGAGTGTCATTATGACATGGAGGCTAATTCCGCCCCTCTTCCTCTGTGTGAACGCCCCGGGCCTTAGACTCATGTACTTAGATTCTTTCACATAAGGAATGCATTTAGGACAGAATATCTATAGACATATATGGGGGGAGATTTATCAAACTGGTGTAAAGTGAAACTGTCTCAGTTACCCCTAGCAACCAATCAGATTCCACCTTTTATTTACCAGAGTCTGTGAGGAATGAAAGGAGGAATCTGATTGGTTGCTAGCGGTAACTGAGCCAGTTTCACTTTACACCATGTTTGATAAATTTCCCCCATGGAGTCTTCCATATGATGCTACAATTTTTTTCTCATTTGTTCAGAATCTAACAGAATTAGTTTGGAAGCTAATTTAGGGCTCTGTATAAACTGCTCTATAATATGACCATGTGCATGAGCTCTTATGCGGGCCACAAAGGTGTGAAAAGTCTAGAAGCAATCTGCAAGTGTGTGAACAAAAGAAAGTGCAGAAGATACTTTGTATGTGAATGAATAGAAACGCAGCCGAAGCGTATACACATAGTATACGCTTCGTCCGGGATTCCAACTGGCCACACGAAAAACTGAAATGTCAATTTTGTGTGGCCGCTTCATTGAATAGCGGCTACACAGACCTGTCAGTTCACACAATGGAGAGTGCGACTCTAGGCGCACACTCCATTGTGTGCAACAGTGAAATTCAACAGAAATGAAGATCATCCAGTAGCGGAAGTACCAACCTACAGTACCGGCTAGGAAGATCTTTGCTGACACCAGCTGTCCTGTGACACAGCCGGGTCACAAAACCACCAGTGTCATACGATGTGTGAACACAGTCTTACTTTTTTTTTTTTCTTTTCTATTAGAAGAAAGTGAATGTTTATTTCTGGCAGATTTAGTTTTTTTCAAACAACTTATAGTGGAAGCTGTTGATTACCCCCTTTGGGTGCCTTCACACATAGCGATACTCAGTATCATTACAGTTCGGCCCTGCATTTTCACAGCAGATTTTCATTTAATTGGAAAGAATTTAGTGACATCCATGTTTAACTAATTACCTGCCATCCTTAAAAAAATAATAAATGTCCCGTGCTTGCCTGCTCCCTCATTCTGCTCCTGCTTGAGACTTTGGGTCCCTGCTCAATGACGGTGGGACAGTGCAGTGATTGGCTTAGCAGGCGCACAACAAGGGAGCTTTTTCTACTTTATTTCACCCTATCTGAAGCTGGTATTTAACCCAATACACAGCTATACCAGTTGCTAAAATATAAGGGATTCCCTATTTTATACAGGACAGGCTTTGCTTTAGCAGAAATTTGCTATAGCAGAAGCAAACTCTGGACCTGGCTCAAAGAACAGAAAAGTGCTTATACATCAATACTCACCCCCCTACATCAATTTAAGAACTTAGCCCAGCACTCTTCAGATACAATTACTGAAATACCATACAGTCCCTGACAGAAGTTCTGTTGCTTATCCATGTTGTGGTAACCAAAGCTTATAACCTGACATTAAATTCATCCATTGGTTTTAGAAATCGCTCATATGAAAGCTGAAACCCTCCCAAATTAGTTTTTTTGTAACAAAAATAAATTTGCTTCACTGCTAAAATATTGATCAATTAATGAACATTGAAAGGTCAGATTTTGGCAAGACAAAAGTTTTGTCGCCCACAGAAAGTAATGTGAAAATCAAACAAATAATTCACCTCAAATACAAAGATATGTTATAAAAAGAACTTCAGCACCCCAGACCTTCACTTGAACTGCAACTTGACCTGTGACAACATGCAAAGAATCCACCCTGCGACCAAAGCCTTGATTATCAAGAGGCGGAAGACCAGATCCACTGCAGAGGTGGCTGGAACCTTTAATGTGTCAAGTACAAAGAATTAAAAAAAGATTTGCAGAGACTGGAGATGTTTTCGACAAGACCAGGTCCGGCAGACCCTGCAAGACAACAGCTCAGGAGGAACATTTGTTGGTTCGAAAATCAAAAGCCAGCACCTCTTCCACTGCACACAGAGCTCCAACAGGCCTGGTCACCTCAAGTCCCAGTGTCAACTAGAACAGTTTGTAGGATTCTGTCTGGAAATGGCCTCCATGGCCTTCATAGTCCAGAAGCCAGCACTAAGCAAAAGGCAAGTAAAAATGTTTGGGGTAGGATGAAAAGGGAAGCTTAGCAGACAAAACCAAAGAATCTCGATGAACTCTGGGAGGCATGCAAGACTGCATTCTCTGCTATTCTTGAGGACTTCATCAATTAATTGTATGAATCATTGTCGATACACATGAATGAAGTCTTTCAAGCTCATGGAAGTCACACAAAATATTAAATAGGGCTCTAATAGCAGCCCTACTTTATTCACCAATGTTATGTTATGAAACATATCTTTGCACAGAGGTGTAGCTAGGCTCTCCTGCACCCGGGGCAAAGCCCCCCCTTGTGTGCGCAGTAAGCACAGGGGGGCCCATGTTGTCCCTTCCCTTCACTGCTGGTATATAACATATATATATATATATATATATATATATATATATATATATATATATATACATATATATATATATATAGAGAGAGAGAGAGCGAATGCAGCAACAGACAGCACTTCAAATCAAAGGAGTGTTTATTTCACCGGAGTGCGAGGTTTTGGCTCAACAATAGCAGCCTTTCTCAAGCAGTGATGCGGTGAAATAAACACTCCTTTGATTAAAAGTGCTGTCTGTTGCTGCATTTTCTGGATTGACACAAACCCGGGTCCGGTTTGGTAAAGCAAGCACTACATAAATATATTCCCATCTACCTGTGCTGCTGCTACTGCTGTGTATATATATATATATATATATATATATATATATATATATATACTGTATATGCAAAGGAAAAAGTCCAGCACCAGTGTAGCGGATAAAATAACGTCCTTCTTTATTTACAGAAACTTCACATGACGGGAAACAAACATGTGATTGTTGACGCGTTTCGGCGTCTCTCACGCCTTGTTCACAACATAGTATACCGTATACTGTTCCCCACAACATTATATGGGCGGTATCAAACATCACATGACACTTAATTAAAATCACAAACACATGATTTAAAAAAAACGCAAGTTGTATACAAAGTACAGACCACAAAAAACGGAAAAAATGTGAAACAAGATTATCATTTGAGATACATGATATGATATAAACATAAATAATTCATGAACAGTGTTTAACCCCTTAAGGTCAAAGCCAATTTTCATTTTTGCGCTTTTGCTTATTCCATTTTAAGTTTAAAAGTCAACAGCGCTTGCATTTTTTCACCTAGAGACGTATATGAGCGCTTATTTTTTGCGAAACCAATTGTACTTTGTAATGACATTGCATTATTTTTCCATAACATATGCTGCGAAACCGGAAAAAAATCATTTGCGCTGTCAAATTGAAAAAAAAAACTAATTTGTTTTGATTTCGGGGAGTTTTGCATTTACGCCGTTCGTCCCATGGTAAAACTGACTTGTTATGCATGTTCCTCAAGTCGTTACGATTACTATGATATATAACATGTATAACTTATATTGTATCGGATAACCTGTAAAAAATTCAAACCGTTGTTAACAAATATACGTTCCTTAAAATCGCTCCATTCCCAGGCTTATAGCGCTTTTATCCTTTGGTCTATGGGGCTGTGTGAGGTGTCATTTTTTGCGCCATAATGCGTTCTTTCTATCGGTACCTTGATTGCGCATATATGACTTTTTGATCACTTTTTATTACATTTTTTCTGGATTTGATGCGACCAAAAATGCACAATTTTGCACTTTGGAATTTTTTTGCGCTGACGCCGTTTACCATGCGAGATCAGGAATGTGATTAATTAATAGTTCGGGCGATTACGCGCGTGGCGATACTAAATATGTTTATTTATTTGTTTATTTATTAATTTATATTTATAAAATGGGAAAAGGGGGGTGATTTGGACTTTTATTAGGAGAGGGGATTTTTTATTAATAAAAACACTTTTTTACTTTTTTTTTTACATGGACTAGAAGCCCCCCTGGGGGGCTTGTATATAGACAGCACTGATCTCTCATAGAGATCAATGCTGTGTATATACACAGCAAAGATCCATGAGATCGGTCATAGATTACTATGGCCTGCTGCAGGCCATAGCAATCTATTGCCGAGCCGGGATCAGCGTCATTCCGACGCTGAGGCCCGGCACGGGCAGAAGAACGGATCCGACCCACTAGACACCAGGGATAGTGTGCATAAAGCACTTCAATGCAGCTGTCAGGTTTGACAGCTGCATTGAAGTGCTTAATTAGTGCCTCTGTTAGCCGGCGCGGGTCCCGTTGCCGCGCCGGCTAACAGAGGCACTGCCCGGCTGCACATGTAAGCCGGGATCAGCGCCGTTCAGAGCGGGGTCCCGGCGGGACCCCGCTCTGAACACCCCCCGCGGCACCATGACGTATCAGATACGTCATGGGTCGCTAAGGGGTTAACTTTTAATATGTCATAATGAGGTCATGTCTAGAGTTTAGGCCACCAGGAAATCTGCTTCCTAACCTGAAGATCCAAAATGACTCTCTGTTTAGTAATTTTCGTCTTAAGGAACCTCCTCTTTTAGATGGATATATTTTTTCAATGCCCATAACTGTGAGAAATTGCACATTTCCCCCATGTACCTCTCTGAAATGTTTTGTCAGGGATGACACATTGACCACCTCATTCCTACAATCAGAAATATGTTTGCGTATTCTAGCTTTGAGGCTGGTAGATGTGCATCCCACATATTGCAGGTTGCATTGCGTGCACATAGCCACATATACTACATATGTAGTGTTGCAGTTAATGTAGCTATGTATCTTGTATGAGTTCCCATTTGAACATGATTTAATGTCCTTGGAAACCGCAACATGTGAACAGGTTACACATCTTTGTTGTCCACACCTGTAGGAACCCTTGACGTCTAACCACGTTTTTTCCTATCCTTACCTCCTGTGTACAAAGATGGAGACAGTGCCGATCCCAGAGTAGGAGCTCTTCTGGATACAACCCTGATCCCATCTTTGGTCATCCTATGTAAAGTCTCATATTGCCACAAAAGTGGCAGATGTTTGTTAATGATGTCTCTTATCTGTGAAAACTGTTTACTATATGATGTGACAAACACTATGTCATTAGTACCATATTTGTTACGTTTCTTATGATGACTCCCAGTGTAAATATGTTCAGCCAGTAGTTCCTCTCTATTTACCCTGGATATTTTATGTGCCGTCTGATCTAGTTGCTCCTGTTTAAATCCTCTCTCCCTAAACCTTTGTTGTAATTTCTCCATTTCTGAAATATAAACATCCTCTCTACTACAATTACGTTTCAATCTTAGACATTCACCATAGGGTATATTATTAACCACATGTGGTGGATGACAAGATGTGGCCATGAGAACACTGTTTCCAGCACATTCCTTTCTGTATGGTAATACATCTATACACCCTTTGGTTTCATTAGCCACAAATCGTACATCTAAAAAGGTAATTTCGTTGTTGCCAAAATGTGCAGTGAACTTGAGCCCAAATTCATTGCCATTAAGATAGTCCACAAAGTTTTGGAAGCAACTCTCACCAGCTCTCCATATAATAACCAAGTCGTCTATGTACCGACCTATCCATTGTATAGATTCAGAGAAGGGGTTATCCTCCGAGAATATATATTTAAATTCTAAAACCGACATAACAATGTTAGCGAGCGATGGTGAGAATTTAGCTCCCATACTGACTCCCTGTATTTGTAAAAAAAACTCATCATTGAAAACAAAATAATTATGGTTTAACAGGAATTCTGTGGCCATGATCAGAAACTCAATCTCTGGAGCTGAATATGAACTGAACTTGGACAGGTAATATTCTAGTGAGGAAATGGCAACTAGCTTGGGGATTGACGGGTACAATGCTATAACGTTCTACTACGTGTTATACGTGTTCTACTATATATATATATATATATATATATATATATATATATATATATTTTTTTTTAATGAAGTTTAGATAAGTGATTGTTCAAATGAGCGATTCGCTCATCTCTACTGGCAGCACTAGTGTGGTGTTCACAATATGGGATACATAATGTTATATCAACTGTGTACCTAGAAAGTTTTTATGAAGAATGAGTATCAGTCAGCTCTGGGCTCAATCAGCATTTTTTAAAGTACTTCCATTTTTCCCATTTAAAATTTGGTCCCTAAGTACATTAACAGAGACGCCGTTGTCTCCGCTCCCTGCTGTCTGTACCTGAGGAGGCACCGTTGTCTCTGCTCCCTGCTGTCTATACCTGAGGAGGCACCGTTGTCTCCGCTCCCTTCTGTCTGTACCTGAGTAGGCGCCGTTGTCTCCCCTCCCTAGTGTCTGTACCTGAGGAGGCGCCGTTGTCTCCGCTCCCTGCTGTCTGTACCTGTGGAGGCGCCATTGTCTCCGCTCCCTGCTGTCTGTACCTGAGGAGGCGCCGTTGTCTCTGCTCCCTGCTGTCTGTACCTGAGGAGGCGCCGTTGTCTCTGCTCCCTGCTGTCTGTACCTGAGGAGGAGCCGTTGTCTCTGCTCCCTGCTGTCTGTACCTGTGAATTAGGAGGCAAAGCTACCTCATCTATCTCCAGTGTGACATCCAGTGTAATGTGATTCCATGGTGCAGTCTCCTAATGCACAGGTACGCTCAGCAGTAGAGTTGATCGAACCTCGGGAAATCCTAGGTTCGATCAAACTCGAACATTCAAGAACCTGCCACATTTGATTGCTGATACCTTACTGGTCTGTGGGGAAGGAGGAAAGTGCCCGGGTACCGCCTGGAATTCCAGGATTCAGCCTATTACCTAGGCTATTACCTAGGCTGAATCCCAGAATTCCAGGCGGTACTTGGACACTCTCCTCCTTCCCCACGGACCAGGCAGGCATCAGCAATCTAATGCGGCAGGTTTGTAAAAGTTCGAGTTCGATCAAACCTAGGATTTCCCGAGGTTCGATCAACTCCACTCAGCAGAGGAGACCACAGCAGCATTACCTCCGGTAAGGTAATCTGTAACCAAATTCAAAATAGAAATAATTTAGAAAAATGACTCATGGTCACTGTAAATACAGATACAGGTGCTTTATAGATCGGCGTAGGGAACCTTGGCTCCCCAGCTGTTGCAAAACTACAACTCCCATCATACATGGACAGTCAAAGCTAAAACTTTGGCTGTCCAGACATGATGGGAGTTGTAGTTCTGTAACAACGGGAGAGCCAAGATTCCCGAATCCCTACCTCTGCAGATAGTAAGTTAGGTTTATATGAATGTGATATATATTTGGAGAGGGCAGTTATTAAGGGGTTAAGTATAGAATAATGTACAACCAGACCCCTAAATAGACACTGGACACTCTCTTGTGTGTCTCCCCCCATCCCAGACTAGTGTCACCCTGTACCCCACTGCCCCCCTCCCCATTTCAGACTGGGCACCCTTCACCCCCCTCCCCATACTCCTCCCACACACCTGTATCCTCTTTCTTCCTCCTCCATAGGAGCCCCCCCCCCTGCCCCTTCTCCCTATGGCCATGCTTTGTAGTGAATTATTTGTTTGATTTTCACATTACTTTCTGTGGGCGACAAACCTTATTATGACCTTTTGTGTTCATTAAATGATCAATATTTTAGCAGTGAAGAAAATTTATTTTTGTTAAAAAAAACTCATTTGGGAGGGTTTCAGCTTTCAGCAATTTGAGTGATTTCTAAAACCAATGGATGAATTTTAAGTCAGGTTATAAGCTTTGGTTTCCACAACATGGCGAAGCGACAGAACTTCTGTCAGGGACTGTAGATAAAGAAACACTGTGATCCATAACATCAAATTAGCCTGTACAGTGAACTCAGAAAGGACACTCACCAAACAGATAGTAAGGTTCACTGTTTTTACACTACTGAGTGCCCTTGACCTGATTTTTCCACAACTCACATACAACTGATTGATACATCTCTTCAAGAACTTAGCTCTATGTGTTAAGGATCACTAGCAAGTAAACCCCTGCTTTATATTCCGAATATGTACAACTGAAAAGGCACAGCGGCTCCTTGAGCTACATTGCCTATATGACGTAAGTAAAAAGAATGCAAGAATAAACATGTAGCTGTCAGTTCATGTTACTTCAACCTTTAGGGATAGAAAGAATATATTACCAGGAACGAGGGAGACTAAAGGCCCTTTTACACGGGCTGATTATCGGCCAGGAACATTGCTGAAAACAACAATCAGCTGGGGAAGAGGAAAATGCACCGGTCCTCAGCTTATTGGGTCTTTGAAGCAGGCTTTGAAATTTAATGTTTGCAGGCACACATCTTCCTGTGTAAACAGGGGATGTGGGTCCGATCGTGATAAAAGAAAACTGACAGCACATATATGTTTTTATCTGTGCTCTCAGATTATACATTACAAGCAGCAGTATATACTTACATCAGCGCTGCTTGTTATCTAGCATGTCTCCTGCAGTCCTCTAATCCAGCTGCTTGCTGTATTTTCAGACCCTGCCTCCTCCAGAATGAGTTGCAGCCAGAGAAGGCAGGGCCTAAAGAAACAGCCAGCAGCTGAACTGGAGGAGACATGCCAAATCACAAACAGCGTGAAAATAAGTATACATACAGTTTCCTAAATTGCACAAACAAGGCAAGGATCGTTCATGCAGTCCAGGCCCCTCAAGTTGTTGTGCCGTTTAAAGACACTGCAATTGAGAGTCAATCCCGCTCATTGGCGGCCCCCGTGGCCAACAAAAGTTACATCTAAAAGGACCCTAACAAGAAAAAAGGACAGAAATGCCTAAATAATGCCTTACTCAAGAAGATATTTCTTTGAAAAAACATATGGCAACTTCTCCAGTTTCAAGATTAGAACTTGCCTTAGACCAGGCTAAGGATTCATGTTACCAGGCTATGTTCACTCAGAAGACAGTATGGACATAATTATACAAAAAATAAATATAATAATGTGCTCCATTGTAGTCAATGGCAAATTGGATAGCAGTGCACACCCAAAGTATAATAATATATATATATATATATATATATATATATTTTTTTTTTTTTTTTTATAAACGCCCTTAATTCCAGAGCGCTATACAATAGATAGGTGAAACAAACAGAAACAATACAAGATCAAAACAGGTTACATGAAGGCAAATGGCAGACTGGTACATGGAGGAAGAGGACCCTGCCCGCGAGGTACGGGGAGAGAGACAGGAGGTAAAGTGCAGCCAGTCACAGTGTGATGCAGAATTATAGGTTGTAGCCTAGTTTAAAGAGATGGGTTTTCAGGTTACTTTTGAAGGACTTGATGGTGGATAAGATCCGGATGTGTAGGGGTAGTGAGTTCCAGATTATGGGGGAGGCTCGGGCAAAGTCTTGGAGGCGGTTGTGAGAAGTACGAACAAGGGGGGAGTGCAGACGGAGATCACTGGAGAATCGAAGGTTGCCTGAGGGACTTTAGCGGGATATCAGGTCAGAAATGTACAGAGGGGACAATTTGTGGATGGCCTTGTACGTCATGGTCAACAATTTAAAGTGAATACGTTGGGCAATGGGGAACCAGTTGAGGGATTGGCAGAGGGGAGAGGCAGAGGCAAAGCGAGGGGAAAGATTGATTAGTCAGGCAGCAGAGTTAAGGATAGACTGGGGGGCGTGGCTTAGCGCGCAGCAGAAGCAGTCGCATGGTGGAGTAGCTCCCGCACCGAGCCCGTGAAACACCGCTATCCTGACCAGTATTTTACAGCCTTTCGGTATTATCCGACACCGTAGATCATGGGGAAGATAGGGAGGCAGGATATGGCTCGTTCTAAATATCGTTCTGGTGTAGAGATACTCCGGGACTTTGCCAGAGACGACTCCCAAGATGGCGCCAAGAGTGCGGCGACCAGAGGAGAAGCAGCGCAGCAGCCTAATAACCTGGAGTCGCCACAGCCTCCTCACGTCGAGGAAGAAGCTAAACCCACCCTGCAGCAAGTGACAGACCAGCTCCTCCAGGCCATCACCTCCTGTAAGACAACCCTCATGGGAAAAATTGAGGAGGTAAAGATAGACGTGGGCCTCCTATGCCAGGATCTGCAGAATCTGAGGGGCCATGTGACGCAGGTTGAGGACAGGGTCTCTACCCTAGAGGATACCACAGCTCCTGTAATAAACACTGTCTCAGCTCTAGAATCCCAGTTGGAGCTCTGCAAACAGAAAAATGATGACCTGGAGAACCGCCTGAGGCGGAACAACATTTGCATAATCGGCTTACCGGAACATGCAGAAGGTCAGTCACCCACCATGTTTGTTGAGCGCTGGTTCAGAGAACTATTTCCTACTGCTAATTTTTCCGTGGCCTTCACTGTTGAGAGGGCACATTGAGTCCTGGCCCGTCCTCCTCCACCCGGCGCCGCGCCAAGATCCCTGCTAGCCCGCATCTTTAACTGCAACGATCGAGACCTGATTCTGTGCCTGGCTAGGAAGAAAGGAGACACTGTTTCCAGACTTCTCTGTCGAGCTACAAAAGCAGTGAGCCACGTTCACTGCAGTGAAGGCCAAGCTTACAGATTTGGGAGTGACCTACTCCATGGCATACCCTGCCAGGCTGCCCATCATGGACGGAGACCGCGCCATCTTCTTTACCAATCCCTCTGACGCTAAAGAATGGTATACGCTGACAGCGGAGACGCACCCCTCCGAGAGAGTAAAGGATAAATCACCTCAGAGCTACAAGTATGACTTTACCTGTGCTTTAATTGTGGCCCACCCTCAGGACGGCCACACACATTGGGCTGCGACATATGTTGATTTTCTGCCCTTACATTACACTGTTTCCCGCACCTTACTTTCCCTGAGTGACTGCCTCGCCTAAGACACCTATGGTCTCCATTAGTGCCCTGCTGAATGTGAGCATACCCTCCCTAAGTGGTAATCACGGGCTCTACCCCAGAAAGAGAGCCTCTGTAGTTCGTTTCACTAGATATATATGTTATGTTGCTTTTGTTTATAACCGCCTCGGCAATTTGTCCCTGCCCGTTTGCACGTACTGTTTCTGTTACACCTATGCTACTAATTTATACTTTAACAGTCTCCTATGCACTCATGCTTATAGTCTGACACCATGGCTAACCCAGTGATTCTATCCTGGAATGTGAGGGGGATGGGTTCTCCCAAGAAACGAACCCTAATATTCACACACATTAAACAATATCACCCAATGATAGTCTGTCTCCAGGAGACGCATCTAGTACCTGACTGTTATAAGCTGCTAAATAAATCCTGGGTCCAGTGGCAGGCCCATACCTCACATACCTCTTATTCTACGGGAGTCTCCCTCCTAATCCATCTCTTGCATGGGAACATGGTAACTCTAGAATTGATACCCAGGGAAGATTTATATTTGTTCACAGTTTTATTCACAGAACCCCATATGTCCTCTTGGCTATATACAGTCCCCCTCCTGCTACATTAGATGTGATTCATCAAGCTATAGTGCTTGCAGCGGGTTATCCAAATGCCCGTTGCTTGTGCTTTGGAGAGTTTAACATGACCCCACATCCCAGCCTGGATAGAATGGCTGGAAACCTACCTTCCCTTTCGTACAGAACTTGACACAAAGCCCCTCTGCTTTATCCTAAAAGATACTGATGATATTCTGCTTATGTGGGACACACTGAAATCATACCTCCGGAGATGCCTCCGATCCTCTATATCTTTTGTTAAAAGGGATACTACCCTAAGGGAGAAAGAACTAGCTCAAGAGTGTTCTGACCTGGAAGCTACATACGTTAGGGACCCCTCCGATTTCAACAGACATAGATGGTTGACTAAGGGCAGGGAATATACTGTATGCACCACTTAAATGAGAAAATATATCGGAAAGTGTTTTTCACAAATCAATATTATTTCGAACACGGCAACCAGTCGAGCCAATTATTGGCACATTTAGTTTACCAGAATACGGCCGCTCCCCCTATACTAAAAAATAAATCATCGACGGACGACGTACTGACGGACCCCGCCCTAATAGCTGAAAGGTTCTCTGACTTCTATAGAGACCTGTACTCCTCACGAGTAGAATACACAGAAAAACAGCTAGAAACCTACTTAGACACCATTACAGTTCCCACTTTATCCGAGGATGACGTACAGATGTTGAACACAAAAATAACGACTGAGGAAGTGACGAAGGCTCTGGGTGACCTAACGAAGGGGGAAAGCATCCGGTCCAGATGGACTTCCCCTAGAAGTCTATTCCAAATACTCTGAGGTCTTAATTAAGCCACTGACGGAAGTGTATACAACTGCCTTTCAGGAAGAAAGCCTCCCCCCATGATGTATGACGCTACAATAGTCGTTATTTTGAAGCCAGACAAGGTTCCAGACAAGTGCGGGTCCTACCGGCCCATTTCCCTCCTCAATCTTAACTATAAGGTGTTAACTAAGATACTAAACAACAGGCTCAATAAGGCCATATTATCTATTGTACATAGTGACCAGGCAGACTTTATGCCTGGCCGCTCGACTACGGACAACACCAGTAGAGTACAGGCCGCTGTGCAAGTCAGGGTTACTGTGGGGGGCGACTGGGCCTTGGCATCAATTGACGCTGCCAAGGCCTTCGACTCTGTCGAGTGCCCATTCCTGCTGGCGGCCCTTAGGGGGTTTGGCTTTGGTCCACGGTTCATCTGGTGGATTGGGATCCTATAGAAGGCCCCTAGGGCGCAGATTCTGGTCACTGGCCTGTGCTCTAAGTCCTTTGCCTTGCTTTTTGCATTGGCGATTGATCCCCTGACGCTCCACCTCTGTCATGACCCCTTGATTAAGGGCATGATTTTGGGAGAGAGAGAAGATAGACTCGGCATGTATGCTGATGATCTAATCCTTTTTATGACCCAACCCCAACATACCTGCCTCGATACATCACCCTGATCGATCTCTATGGCCAATACTCCGGTCTTCGGATTAATCCCCTGGCCCTCCCATTTTTGTGGTCTGAAAGTAGTAGACCACTTCAAATATCTTGCGATATATATATTCCGGAACACCTCCAGAGATTTATCGGGCAATGTTCTACTTCTCCTCCCCCTTATACGGGATAATTCAAAACATGGAGCACTCTACCGTTAAATGTCCCAGGCAGAATTAACTTAATCAAACTTATTATCCTACCAAAGTGTCTCTATATTGCAACACTCAGCAGTACCCGTCCCTATGTCATTTTTCTTTCAATTTTAGCAATGTTACCCTCTTTTGTATGGGGATCGGCGAGATCTAAACTAAAACTGTCGACCCTGCAAAGGCCCAAAGATGAGGCCGGGTATGCACTTCCTGACTCCCACCTTTATTATCTGGCCGGGCAGCAGAAACACCTGAGGCCGTGGACCATGGGTGACGCCTTACCGAATAGCGAACATCACCTTGCTCACTATCTAGGTTGGTCCCACACTGCGTCCCCTTTTGGACTGCTCTTGTGGCCCAGTTAAAAATCTACTCCCCATACACAAACTGGCCAGACAGGTCTGGGAGGCCACGAGACATATTCACGACTTTAATGACCTTATGTCTAACATCCCACTATGGGGGAACTATGGGTTGACTCACATGACAGCCGCACTGGACCCGGGATTCTGGCAAGCACATGGGGTGACGGACCTGGGACAAACTATTTTCCAATAATATGTTTAAATCATTTTCATAGATGCAGTCTGACTTTCAGGTACCACGTGACTCCTTCTATAAATATCTACAACTGCGCCACGCAGTACACAGTCAATTCCCAAACCCTAGGAAGCCCATCTCAGACTATCCCCTGATAGGAGTCCTCAGATCACAAGGCCCCAGAGGCTTGGTTTCCATCCTTTATACCCACATTCTATTTTTTAAGACCTCACAGACGCCCATTAGGGCTGAAACTACTGGAAGACACTTATCCCTACTATGGCAGACAATGACTGGAAAGAAGTGATGGCATCGCATAGGACAGTGTCCCTCGCCGCAAACCATAAAATTATCCAACTGTATATGATACATTACAGCTATCTTACACCGGTAAGGCTATTTCGTATAGGGAAAATGGAGACGGATGAGTGTCATAGATTGCCATGCCCCGAGAGCCGACTTTTGGCATCTCATTTGGCGTTGCCCCTATGTCCACTCATTCTGGCAGGATGTGGTTTCCCTACTTAAAGAAGTAGTTGACACGCCCCTGCCACTGGAACCGTTAATATGTCTCTTTGGTGTGCTCGACAAAGAAACATGGCCTCACCATACACAAACATTCCTCAAGGAAGTGTTATTCCTAGCACGCAAGTTTATAGCCTTGAAATGGATGGACCCATGCCCCCCCCCCCCACTCTATCTCGTTGGAAGTCAATGGTAAATGGTGTTTCTCCCACTTGAAAAACTGGTGTACAAGAATCGAGGCCACCCCCAGAAATTTGATAAAGTCTGGGGACCTTAGAGTCAAGGGTAGAGTCAAAGGTGACCCCGAGGCGGCCGACTTGGGGGACAGGGGACAGAGGGCAGCCATTGATAGTGATTGACAGATTAGAAGGCAGGGTGGAGCGGAATGGGGGAAGATGATAAGTTATGTTTTGTCCATGTTGAGTATTAAAAAGCGGGAGGAGAAGAAGGAGGATATGGCCAATAGACACTCTGGAATCCTGGATACCAAAGAGGTGACATCCGGACCAGAGAGGTAGATCTGAGTGTCATCTGCGTAGAGATGGTACCTGAAGCCATGGGATTCTATGATATGCCCAGGCCAGAAGTATACATGGAGAAGAGAAGAAGCCCGAGTACAGAGCCTTGGGGAACACTTGGGAGACACTAAAAGTGTGGTTGGAGAGGTAAGAGGAGATCCAGGAGAGGGCTAGGCTAGTGACACCAAGGTATAAGAGAATTTGTATGCTGAGAGAATGGTCAACTGTGTCGAAGGCAGAAGATAGGTCAAGGAGAAGGAGCACAGAGTATTGGCGTGAGGTTTTGGCAGCAGGTCATTAGCCACTTTGGTGAGGTCAGTTTTTGTGGAGTGGTGGGGTCGGAGCCTGAATGCAGGGGAGTCAAAAAGCGAGTTGGATGAAAAGTGGGGAGGATAGTTCATGGTAGACATGTTGTATAGAATAACTTGTTTTTTAATTTTTTTACACATTGGTTTATTTTTAATCCAAATTACAGTCATATTTAGCTTTTATTATGTGTGAACCTAGTCCTTAATCTTAAGTACTTTGGAGTCCTGGAATTTTATCAGAAGTTTTAGCTGTGGAGGAACTGCTGGGAGTAGTAGATACAAACTACTGCAGATATTGCAGAATAAAACCCTAGTGCCACAAACTGAGGCAAATTTTTTGCCTAGATGGGGCACTAGAGCAAATTTAGCAGATGAGCTTATGGCCCCCAGCCCTGGTGTAGTCCACTAGAGATATTATGTTTTGTTTTTAGAAATATGTCATCAGAGAAAAAAGTTATTTAAATCACAAGGTGCATTGCATATATTTAAAATGTAAAAAAAACAATCTACTATTTTTCCATCATCTCTAAATTTTTTAAATGTTAAAAGTTATAAAAATCCCCAAATAGTGCCTAAAATATAAGTAAATATAAAATATAATATATGTATTAAGGGCCCCTGGAACAAGCTAGTGAAACAGTACCCCCCCCCCCCTCCCCCCTTCAATCCTCACACCTCCCTCCTCAACATTATAGGGAATATACATAACTACTAGGAGATGAGCGAGTAGTGAAAATTTGACTTTCAAGAATTCAAATCGAATAGGCACAGAGTTTCGACTATTCGAACGAATATTCGATCCCATTATAGTTTATGGGAATAAAATTCTCGGCACTGGAAAACCAAATTCGACACCACTTGGAGGTCACCAAGTCCCTCATGAAACTCCCTAAACGATGCGAACCACCTCCGGATGACTCTGGGACATTAGGGGCCGCATGCCTGGGTGCACCCAACACCCCAAAATCACAGTATAATGCCACTCTCCACAGTTGCGAAGGAAAAATATTTGCGAACGCTTTACAGCAATGTTCACACATTTCGTTTGTATTTCTTGCGCAGCATTACATACATGATTCCAATGTGCGTCTGTAGAGCGTCACGTTATTTGCGCCTATCACGCATCATGCTGTAGGAACATTACTGGAACAGTATGTATGACGTGCCTTTTTGTGGCCTACTGAAACAATATGTATCACGTGCCTTTTAATGGGCTACTGGCACAATAGGTATAAGGTTAACGTGCCCTTAGTGGGCTAAACCAGGGACACTATAAGTCACTTGTACACACAGGGTACTGGAATTAATACAGCTGATGCTGCTGATGTTACTGTATATCATCTATTTCTTAGCACTGAGAAGTGCTTTGAATGCAGACTCCAGAGACGACTTTTTTGCTGGATATTAGCCCTAAAAAGGACTTTTGGGTTCTGTAGTAAGCCTGCCTAACCAAAACGCTATTAAAACCTATCTCTCCCTGCTCAAAGATCTCTCCCTGGCTAGGTTGAAAGCGCATCTGCGGTCGAGAGGCGGAAGTCAAGTCTTCAATATTGGAGGTCATGTGGTTCAGCCATCCAACGAGGGTAGATGCCGTTTTCGAGCTGCGTGCGTACTCCCAGGGTCCCTCACAGCCTCCCTGCATGGTGACTGGATTAAAAAAAGCACCAAGTGCGATGGGAGGGCTTTCGAATGTTTGCCGCGTATTTGACACACTACTCGATTGTATTCGAATCTTTCGAATACCGCAGTATTCGATCGAATACCTACTCGATCGAATCGTATTCGCTAATCTCTAATAACTACTACTACCACCCCCATCTTCACACCTCCTCCTCATAGGGAATATATATATATAACTACTACTACCCTCATCCTCACACCTCCCCTCCTCCTCATAGAGAATATACATAATTACTACTACCCACATCCTCACACCTCCCCTCCTCCTCATAGGGAATATACATAACTACTACTACCCCACTCCTAGCACCTCCCCTCCTCCTCATCATACCCAAGATCATTAAGGGCCCCTGTGAGCTACAATCTCGCTTCCTGGAATATGTGCGGCCAACAGAGGGGTCTAATATCCAAGGCCGGTAATCCTAAAGAAAACTATGCTTGGATCAAACACAGAAGCGTCTCTAGTGGCCATGGTGAGTGCAGAAAGTGCAGATGTTTGAATGGCACTTAACAATGCAGACCGAGATCTCCAGTACCGAGCAGTGTGTGGCGCAGACAGGACAGACCCTTTAGGCATTTGTGGACCCAACAGCAGAAGAGGAGTGAACCCAGCTGTGTAGAAGAGCGGAGCAGGAGATGCTGTACCCTACACACGGAAGCAGAACATAGGGCAGCACATGGGCACTGATGCTAACTGTTACAGGGTGTGGACTGTCTGTGGACTGACTTGGGTGTTTAGCCAGGAGGTGGCACTGAGACTCCTCCTCATAGTTGCACTGACAGGGGTATGTGTGGTGGGGCAGAGGGGCCTCGTATGAGTCAAGGGCCCTCAGGCAGCCACCTACCCTGCCTAATGGGAAAGACGGCTCTGCCCTGGAGTGCCCAGATGAGGTCCCTATAAACTTGAAAAAGGGGCACTGCAGCTGGTCACTGGCCTTAGCAGTCACCTACAATAGCAGTGAATAACACTGCTAAAGCCAGCTGCAGCACCCAGTGCTGAGTGTATTGGGACACTCTGCAGAAGTGGCAACCCTGGATCAGGAGCAATTGGATAGGTGAGTCAATTAAAAATAAAAAATCCACATGTTGTGAAAACCTTGGAAAACCCCTTTAACCCTTTGCAGCACCATAAACATACATTAATGTCAGGCCGGATCCTCTTCTTATCTCCAGGTCACAAGCCTCAAACACCTGCGTGTGGGCTTTGCGGCATGATCGACTAATAGAGGCTTCTTCTGCAACCTCTATCAGTCGATTGCAGAGAATACTGATTATAGCTTCCCAATAAGAAATCTATGATCAGTATAAGAAACCAAAGGATTCCTTATAATAGTGTTATATGGAGGCTAAAAATGTACGTAAAAAAAATGAACAATAACGTTTGTTGAATGAAAAAACACACTGTCACAATAAAGGTTAAAACCACCCCCTTTTTCCCTTTTTCATAATAAAAAATATAAATACTGTAAATATTTAAATGGACATATGTAATATCACCGCATGTGTAATTGCCTGAAATATTAAGATATAACATTAGTGATTGAATACGGTGATCAGCGTAGACAAAAAAAAATCCAAACTCCAAAATTGTGAATTTTTGCATTTTTTTTTTCTAAGGCTGGAAAATAAAATAAATTCTGTATAATCTGTCAACTGTTGTAATTGTTACAACCCAGAGAATGGCGATAATTGACGATAATGTCAGTTTCATTGTACAGTAAATAACATTGCATATAAATGAAAACACCCAAAATTACCAAAAATGCATATTTTTTTCAATTTTACCTCACAAAGAATTTTCTTTCTGTCTTTCTATGCATTTTTTTGTGTTTTTGTGGTAAAATAAGAGGTTTCATTACAAAGTTAATTTAGTTTTGCAAAAATAGCCCTCTAAAGACTTTTTATTTTAATGAAAAAGCTATGAATTTTAGAATGCGAGGTGCAAAAAAAAACAACAAACCTGTAAGAATGAAAAATCGCCGTGTCCCCTGAGGGTTAAGACGGGGAACTCTTACACCCATGAATATACTATAGAATGTCCTCTACTATAAATAAATCTAGATTATCTCTTATTTCTCGATAAGCATAACAGTTAAGATACGCTTTGCTTGTTTGTTTTCTTTAACTCTGTGACAGCTGAGAGGTTATGCGGCCACCTGTAAAATTGACCTTTGTATGTGCCAAATTTTGGGAATGTAGACCGTAAGCACTTCAGGGGACAGGGGTGATGACAGTCTCTGCACATCATGGATAAATCTATTGTCACTGTATAATCACTAGTGAATAAAACATATTAGGGAACTTTCTTGTTATGCAGTTTGTATCTAAATGTGGATTAAAAATACTTAAAACTTAAATTAAAGAGGAAAAAGGTAAAGGACAAGGATTAAAATAATAAAAATGTCCAATGATGGTGCTGGCATCATTTATTAGTGAAACAGTCACATATTTATTATTCTCATTTCTAAATATATCCGGATACTACACATTTGCACCACTCTGCTATTTACAAAGAAAAACCTATATCCCTGCTTTATTAAACTATTGGAAGCTGAAGAGGCAGTGCACAAGAAGTAATAACCGGGTTTATTTAAGAAAGGCTCTGTAAGTTAAAATTTATTTTCTCTTCTATTCTCCCTTAAGACCATATTCCTGAGCAGAAAGCCAGCAACCTACAGTCTAATTTTGTTGTTATACTCTATATCTCCGGCTGTGACATGAATTACAGAGATATCCAGGCACCATCATCCCATGAGCCCTGGAGTGTGGGCTATTATGAAGTTCAAGTTAGCAACTTGTGTTAAAGCCATAGACAGAAGTGCTAACTATATGTTACGAGGTGCTGTTTTTTCCACTTACCCGATTTCTAAAGGATTCAAGAGATTACAGCTATATTGTATCTTTATTATTGTTATGCTTCACAAGGGTAAACAAATATACTGATGCTTTAGCCTTCATATGTTTTCTTTTAACATTATTGTTATAAAATGTTTTATCCAGTTTACTTTCACCAAGTGATTGCAAATTTAACTAATTTTGTAAAAATATAATACATTGATACACTCTGTAATGTAGATACCAAATATCGATGTAACATATCTCTGCAATGATTAACAGGTGCCAAGCCACAACAAGCTTGATAAAGCTTCTTAAAGGAAATGTGAAACAGATCTATGTTGCCTTACCTGAGGACAGCATAAATTGGTTGAAAGAGGTTATATGTAAGAGGTTATATGAAAGAGGTCATATGTAAGTTGTTGTTTTTTTTAACCTCTTAAAGAGGACCTGTCACCCCCCGTGCCCGGGTGACAGGCTCCTGACCCCCTGCTAGATCGCCCTATACTCACCTAATCGCGCCAGGTCCCGCTTCCTGATGCGGTCGGGTCACGGAGATTTCAGCTCCCGAAGCCCGGCGTGCGTGCACACAGCAGAGTCCGATGCTCATAGAGAATGAATGGGGAGACCGATGCTCTGTCATTCTCTATGGGCATCGGACTCTCCTGTGAGCGCACGCCCCGGGCTTCGGGAGCTGAAATCTCCGTAACCCGACCGCATCAGGAAGCGTGACCCGGCGCGATTAGGTAAGTATAGGGCGCTCTAACGGGGGGTCGGGAGCCTGTCACCCCGGCACGGGGGGTGACAGGTATCCTTTAAGGACGGAGCCACTTTTGATTTTTGGGTTTTTCCTCCTTGTGTTTAAAAGGCCATAGCACTTGCATTTTTCCACCTAGAAACCCACATGAGCCCTTATTTTTTGCGTCACTAATTGTACTTTGCAAGGACAGGCTTAATTTTTGCATAAAGTACACTGCAAAAACAGGAAAAAATTCAAATTGTGGTAAAATTTAACAAAAAAAAAACACATTTCTTTTATTTAGGGGGTATTTGTTTTTACGCCATTCGCCCTGGGGTAAAACTTACTTGTTATTCATGTTCCTAAAGTCGTTACGATTACAACGATATATAACATGTATAACTTTTCTTTTACCTTAAAATCGCTCCATTCCTAGGCTTATAGCGCTTTTATCCTTTGGTCTACGGGGCTGTGTGAGGTGTCATTTTTTGCGCCATGATGTGTTCTTTCTATTGGTACTGTCAGGCTGGGGAGACACGGACAAGACAGTGCACCCTGAAACTTGCCCCAACCAATGTTCCCTGCCTACTTGCCACGGACAACCCTAAAAGGTCGCGGACAACCACGGAGTCGGTCCCTACACTGAGTAGGTGAAGACAAAAAACGTAGACAGACAAACAAAACAAAATGGAGGATAGTCAGCTAACAGAGTCAAAACCAAACGGACAACGCAGTACAAAATCAGAAAGAGAGCCGATAGTCAAATGTCAAGCAAGAGGTCAGAACACGGGCAGAGCAATAGCAAGGGGATTAGGACAGGGAACGCTGGGAAAGGAGCAGGGGAGCTGGGACTAGTGTGAACTAATAGCCAACAAGGAAATGAGGAGCTGGCTGCTTTTTATCCAGGATCAGAGACAAGGTCCAGCAGCTGATTGGAGCAGCCCTGATCCCAGCACCAAGTACAGCTGAACAGACCTAGCAGTGCAGTAACCAGTGGCGTAGCCACCGTGGTCGCCGCTGCAACCTGGCCCGGCGTCGAGGGGGGCCCACGCCCCACAATCTATCCCCTGCCCCCGGCCGTCCTCTGCCGCGGGTTCCCGTCGCACTGATCACTCTTGTGACCGCAAGCATTCTTTCGCTTGCGGTCATAAGAGTCAGTGTCGGACGGGCCCCCGGCGATGCTCAGCTTCCCAGTGGTGTCCCCGGCATTCCCGGGCAGCATAGGCACCAGGGAGCTGTGTGCAACGGAGTTGTTACTTCCGGGTCAGGGAGTGCGTCGCTCCCTGACCCGGAAGTAACAGCCCCGGCGGCGCACACTGAGCTCTCTTGTGCATATGCTGCCCGGGAATGCCGGGGACACCACTGGGAAGCTAAGCATCGCCAGGGGCCCGCCCGACACCTCAGAAGAATAGAAGAGAAGGGAACTGCAACGGGGAGCGAGGTGTTAGGTGAGTTTTTTTTCTTTGTTTTTATCTGCTTTTCAGGTGACAAATATAAAAGGACAACACAGGCAATCTACAAGGGGGGTGGCAACAAAAGGGGGGCATGTATAGGGGAACAACACAGTGGGGGCATCTACATGGGGGGCAGTATAAGGGGGGCAACAGAGAGGGGCCATCTATAAGGGGGGGCATCAATATGGGGGACAACATAAGGGGGGCATGTATAAGGGGGCAACACAGAGGGGCCAGCTATAAGGGGGGGGCAACATAAGGAGGACAACATAGAGGAGCCATCTGTAAGGGGGGGCAACACAGGGGGCTATCTAAAAGGGAGGGGGCAACATAAGTGGTCCATCTACAAGGGGGGGCAACATAAGGGAAACAACACAGGAAGGCATCTATAAGGGGGGGCAACATAAGGGGGCCATCTATAAGGGGAGGCCTTGTAAGGAGGGCATCTATAAGGGGGACATCACAGGGGGACATATAAAATGGGGGCAGAGGGGGACAACACAGGGGGCATCTTTAAGGGGGAATACACAGAAATGGTCAATATGTAAGGGGCACTACACAGAGGGGGGCATCTATAAGGGGGAGTACACAGAGGGTGTGTGTATACTATAGGGGATACAGAGGGGATCATCTATAAGGGGGACTTCAAAGGAGCCATCTATGAGGGGGACTAAACGAGGGGGAATCTACTATAGGGTTACTACACAGAGAGGGGCTGTCAAGGAGATGCACAAGGGGCCATCTATATGGAAGACTGAGCTAGGGACCATCTACACAGAGGGGGGCATATACTATCATGGGGATCACATAGTCAGCCTACCCACTTAAAGTGACTGTACCACCAGGCCCAGGCAGAAGCACTGGAGGTGGCCGACCCACCCCCAGTGGGAAGAAACCCTAGCCCCTCTATGACGTGTCTCCGTGTTTCCTCCCACTAAGGGTGAGTCGGCCGCCTCCAGTGCTTCAGTCTGGGCCTGGTGGTACAGTCACTTTAATGAGGGTGTAAAGGGGCCAATACAGATGTGCAGTTTGTATAGAGATGAGGATGGTGCCAGTATGAGGAGCCTAATATGTTTGTCTGTCAGATTCTGTGGAATCGTGGCTCGGAGAAGTTCTCATAACGGCCCAGGAGAGATGGAGAAGAAGATAAAAAGAAAAGAACTCCAATTAGAGAAGACGTCCAATGTGAGTCACTTGATATAACTGCACTGTAATGTATATGGTGTACAGAGCCTGTGTAGAGATGGGGCTGCCTCTATATGACTGGATGAGGTGATGGTGATCTGTGTACAGTGGATGTTAGTCAGTATGTGGTGTTGTTAGTCAGTATGTGGTGGTATTTGTTACTTGTAATCTGGTACAGTGTTTTATTGGTCTAGTATACTAGATTTGGTCAGTAACAATATGGTGGTGATGGTAGTGGTTGTGGTGGTAATATTTCCCCCTTGTATACTGGTATTATTGGCAATATTGGTCTCAGTATACAGGATTTGGTTAGTAACAGTATGGCGGTAATATGTATGGTGATAATATTTCCTATATACTGGTATTATTGGTAATTTCTGCCTCTAGCTATTATCTATGTATCGCATCGCTTGGTCGAGGAACGGGGGGGGGGGGCAAGTTGAACTCTTGCACCAGGGCCCAAGGGACATTAGCTACGCCCCTGGCAGTAACCCTTGCACTGCCAGAAGTCTGACAGGGAAGGCAGGTGTGGCTGAAAAGTAAAACACAGTTCAGACACAATTCATTCAGTGCAAACACAGACAGAAATTCAGCGCTTCCTCGGCCGCCCAGCACGGACCGAGGAGCGCAAAGTCACATTCCTAACAGGTACCTTGATTGCGCATATACGACTTTTACGACTTTTACGCTTACGCCGTTTACCGTTCGAGATCAGGATTAATAGTTCGGGCGATTACGCATGTGGCGATACTAAACATGTTTATTTATTTACTTTTATTTAAAACATTGGAAAAGGAGGGTGATTCAAACTTTTATTAGGGGAGGGGGCTTTTTATTGATAACAACACTTTTTTTTTTTATTTACACTTGTACTAGAAGCCTCCCTGGGGGACTTCTAGTATAAGTATACTGATCTCTCATTGAGATCTTTTCTGTATAGTTATAAAGCAAAAATCAATGAGATCGGCACTCGGATGCTCCGATCTCTCGCCGGACGTCCGAGTGGCGATTGGGATCAGCGCCATTTTGGCCGAGACCCTGGCCCGAGCAGGATGCGTGGATCCACCCCACTAGACATCAGGGAGATGCTGCAGACAGTGATCGGATGCAGCTGTCAGCTGCATCCGATTACTGAATTAGCGGGCACGGCGATCAGACCTTGCCCGCTAATAGCCGCGGTCCCGGGCTACAGACCGGTACGTCATGCATCCTTAAGAGGTTAAAGGTGCTGTACTTTTTTTAAACTGTTTAAAGGGAATCTGTCAATAGGTTTATATTGGCTTAAATTAGGACAGCATAAACTTGTGACGGAAATGCTTAACAGCTTTATATCTGTATATTACTTGTATAATTTTGTTCAGCTGTTCTCCTAATATACAGGAGAATAGGATTCTTGCTACACCCCGCCCCCTCCCTCCAGCCACTGATTGACAGTTAACTGTCTATATGTTGCAGTGAAATGGTAGAATCAGGGATTTGATCAAATCACTAGTGATTTGATCAAATCCCGGGAAATGATGGAATGGCCGAGCCTTTCCATAATTTCCCTGAAGAAAGTCAGTGATTTGATGAAATCACTGACCCCTGTCAGGGAAATGATGGAATGAACCAGTCAGGAGCCGCCCGGCACTATATTTATCAAGTAACACGACAATAGTCATTGAAAAGAAAATTATTTATTTAAAACTAATTAACAAAGGAAACAGGAAGCTAAAACAGGAAGCTAAGCTGATAATTTTTTACCAAATGCAATTAATAAATCATCAAGTTTTTAGGGAGCAGGAGGCATTATCAAACAGCACACAAGACAATTTCCCCTGCAACATACCTCCTGCTCCCCGCTGCTGGGCCTGGCCTTTGGTGAATAACACATGCCTGTGTGAAATTTCAGAAAAAGTCTTCTTATTTGCAGGGCAAGGATTTCCGAACTGTTTATGCCAACAGTCCAATATGCAATGTAACACAAAAAAATGTGCCTGTAAAAAAAAGAAAGGTACTCTACAACTCAAGATGCCACAAATCAACGTGTTTTAATAAAAAAAAAAAAAAAAATGAATGAACTTGATGATTTATTAATTGCATTTGTTAAAAAATTATCAGCTTAGCTTCCCGTTTCCTTTGTTAATTAGTTTTGAATAAATAATTTTCGTTTCAATGACTATTGTTGTATTACTTAATAAATATATAGAGCCAGCAGGCGACTCCTGGCTGGTTCATTCCATCATTTCCCTGACAGGGGTCAGTAATTTGATCAAATCACTGACTTTCTTCAGGGAAATGATGGAAGGGTTTGGCCATTCCATCATTTTCCGAGATTTGATCAAATCCCTGATTCTATCATTTCACTGCAACATATATACACCGCATGGATAGATAACTGCCAATCAGCAGCTGGTGGGCGGAGTTTTCTGCTTCTCATGAATAATGAGAACTACTGGGCTCATGCACATAATGGAGAGGACTACTTATTGTCTACATTATTCAGGAGAAGATCTCTGCACAAACAATGTAGGTGATATATCATTCTGTTCAGCTTCTCTGTCACTACTTTATGCTACCTTCAGATAGGACAGCATAAACCTACTGACAGTCTTTTTAACTGTTTATTACTGCAAACGATAGAAATAGTATGTGCTCTATATTCTGCAGTATTTATGATATTCATAAGCTGCTGCTGTAGACCTCCCATTAGCCAATGATTAACAGCATTCTGTTAATACTGTGCATGGACAGATATCTGTCGCTAATTTGTTGGTACAGAGTTGGTGGTTGGTGGTCCAGAACACAGCTCATGAATATCCCTGTACTCTGCTGTAATAGGCAGTGATTTAGCTGTTGACTAATGAGAGTTGTAGTTTTACAACAACTTTAGAGCCAAAGTCTGTGCACTGTGTATGCAACCTGTGGCTTTGCAGCTGAGGCAGAACTACAACTCCTATCATGTCATTGGCTGTAATCAAATATGATAAATGATAAGAATATGGACATTTAATTCATTTAATGTATAAAATATGCACATAAAACAAAAACACAAAAAAAAAAACAGGCTAAGAGAAAGGAAAGAAACATGCCGCAGGGCCCTTATAGGGCGGTAATAAATAGTTCAGTATGTGTCTGCTCGAAACAGTGATAGAGTTAATTATTTCAGTATCCGCCAAAGTTAATCACTGAATAATCTATTGGTAGAATGCTTGTAAGGCCCAGGGGGAAAAGTGCTGTTTGAGTGCCGGCTGCAAGTCTCACCAAATCTGGCATCCCGAAAACTGGTCCTAGCCATTCTGTCACTGCGCCTGATCCGAACTGACAGGAAGAGACACTGATTGCACAGTCTCTTCATTCTTGAGTGGATTGGATGCCGGGAAGTTATCAACCCCTAATTTTATGCCTATATTCTGGACTTCATAGGGAACCATTATACTACGGTGTGTCACGGCCGCGGCGGCGTCCCGTGTTCCGGGCCGCCGCCGCGACCTCCTCCTGCCCCATGCAGCCGCCGGGGTCCTTGTGCAGGGACCCGGCGCTGCTGCTAGTTCGGCCCCTGGGGGCGCCTCACCTCTCCTCCGCTCCTGTCTCCGTCTGTGCCGGCCGGCGCGCGCGCGTCCCCGCCTCCTAGGGCGCGTGCGCGCCGGCTGTCTCAGACTTAAAGGGCCAGTCCGCCCCTAATTGGTAGTTGCACCCAATCACTTCCTATAAATCCCAGCGTGCCCTGTCCATCGTGTTGGAGCCTCTATATACTTCCCATAGCGTTTGGCCCAGCTCCCTGTTGTTCCTGACTTTAGTCCTTGTCCCTTGTTCCTGTCTTCAGTCCTTGTCCCTAGTCCTTGCCCGCTGCCTTCCCATTGTTCCTGAGTCCTGTCCGCCACCTGCGAGCACATCTACTATCCTCTGCCTGCACTATCTCCTGCCTACTGCTCCTGCCACGCCTCGCCTGCCGTCACCAGCAACCAAGCCAGGGGTAGCGACCTGGGGGTCGCCTGCCGCAGCAAGTCCATCCCGCCTTGCGGCGGGCTCTGGTGAAAACCAGCGGCCCCTTAGACTCCGCTCGCTGGTGAGGTTAGTGCCATCGCTGGTGACGGCCCAGTGGATCCACTACTCCAGGCGTTACACGGTGGAACTTTTCAAATCTACTACAGGTCTCATATTGTCCATAATCTGTATTTCTTTTTTTTATGCACTAGGTACCACCATGCTAACCATGAGGTGGAGGATTGCACATGATTATCATTTTAACTACTCCTATTGTTCCTCAGGAACTGTCTTTACCACCTTTACTTATGCTATAAACTAATTTTTGCACTACTTTGCAGTTGTCACTAGCTACTAGCGTTTAGAAGTTCAGCATCTGCATAACTTGGAGCTTGCTCTCTGGTGCCACCTAGAACGTAGTGCCCCTGCAAATCAATTCACAAGCACTACAAAGGGCTTTAAAACATTAGCCAACATTAGCATTATTAGCCAAGCCAGAGTCTTCCAGAAGCAACATTTACCCTTCTTACCCTTCTGGGTTGGCTAATATTTTCCAGTCATGGTCCAGGGGCATTTTTTTTTTTTGCAGGGATGCTACCTTTATAAGGTGGCACCAGAAGACTACTCTGAATATTTTTTTTCTCAGTGGAGCATTGTAAAAATACCCCACAGACCTTTTGCCACTTAACCCCTTAAAACTACCTGCCAGATATTTCTACCAAACGGCCATCCCTCTTCCGACATATTGATTAACGAGATTCACATGCATTTTGTTATGATATTTATTTTAAAAAATACACACCTAATACACAAATGTACCAATGATTACTCTTACAGCTCATGTGGCTTGGGGCATGTAACATTTAAGAAATACATCAATCTTTTAGGCTTCAGTACTTTCATACACTGGGATGATAGTCTAAGGTCAGGAGTACTTTCCACACAATTAAACGGGATCAAATAGATTGTTCTATATTAACCTACCTCCAGGGGGCAAATCTCGGAATAAATTATGAGACAAGTAAGCAATGTGCTTTCAAATTCATAGAAAACTGTTACTATTCCACACACTGCTATTAAATTTCTTATTGTGCAAAATAGCCCTGGCCGTCTTCTCATTTTCAAAGGGCTTACCAATTTTAAAAGGCATTTCCAGGCAGAAATAGTGTTTGCAAAAGAAGAAACATAAAACAATTTAAAGTTAATATATTTTGAACTAGTGGAAGAGCAGTATATGGTCCTCCTGCTGTCCAATTGCATATTATGGAGTCAATCCCTTATATCTTTATAACAATCCAGCAGTACCTGTGATCCAGTTTTTTTGGACATGAGTATACATCATTTGTTTTACAAATTTTATTTTGTACACCAGTAAATGAGCTTCATGTTTACCTTGAAGTTTTCATGCCTTGTCACCTTTATTGTCCATTAATGTCGGGACACACTGTTAGAGAATTAATGACATAACAGCAAAAACTTTTGCTTCTGTAGTGTATTGAAGCTACAGTACATACTTGTTCCTGTTTTTTCATACATCTCAAATTAACTACCAAAAATAAATTATCAACCTCTAAGATACAACAAATAATTTGGTGCACAGTTTGTGAACCTAGAACAATAACCAAGTAGAATAGGAACACAGATGAACATACTCCCATATAAAAGTAAAAATAATTGTCATCCAACAGTTTTTTTTTATCAGAGGAAGACATTGAGCCCAAGAAGAAGAAGGTTCCAAGAGGATGGCACTCTTTATTCACTCCA